>NC_136999.1:51350515-51368015 GCF_032717465.1 Coenobita brevimanus | reverse complement strand
AGCAGACTGAGGGTGCTAGACAGACTCATAAAATTCTCCAGACAGGCTTGGGGTATATTGGAAAAACCAGGCGGAAGAATCTGACTGAAATAAGACCTTAAATTGACAGTCATTTTCTCTATTGGAAATTTGAGCTCACGGTATTGCCAAATGAATTTCCAGCTCTTCTCGCTTGGCTCTTTATTGCGCTCGAAACTTTATTATGATATTTTTACTCCCCGGAAAAGTTTTGAGAAATGTGTTGGAAAGTGTGAAAGCATAGTTGAGGAGGAAAGTTCGCCTAGTATTTTACCTCTTCTGCTTGTCCCTTTGCTCTACTGGCTAATATTCTAAACCTGGGAGAGATCTGGTACATTTCTCCGCCTATAGATCAGGGTTTCTCATCAATTTCCCACCAAGTACCCTCTGAGTTATCTGACCATCTATCTGTATCTCCATTAATCTGACACTGAATACAGAATGCTAATATATTAAATCTAACTCATTATACAACGGTACTACAATGGATACTATCAAACTGGTTAAACTAATTATATTATTCAGGAGTTAAGTGTTAACATCATAATCAGTGCCTAATGATAATACAACAAGGAAAGTGAAACTGTATTATATTTCAACCAAACATACATCACAAGCGTACACGTCTTATTACACACATACATACATACACGTGAGCAAAGAACACGCGGTATCACACACAAACATACATACATACACATCGACAACGTCCAAGCCTTATTACACACAAATATACATACATACACATCAGCACAGTACACGCTCTATTATACACAAATATACATACATACGCGCGATCAAAGTACACGCCTTATTACACACATATATACACACAGCCAGTAGTACATTTCACTGTGAGGGCTGCGCCTATTCTGAGCAAAAGAAGTTTCTCAGTTAGAGGAGCAGTATGAGACAGGCATGCTCGAAGGTCATGCCCCAAATCAGGCCGTGCCCAGTGCTAGTTTTCATATTCAGCGGCGTTGTAAATCCTTGCCCGCATAGGTAAGTACTAGAGGACATCAGCAAAGACCTCATCGCAACATCAGCTACAACATGGTATATCTCAACTCCTTTTAGACCAAAACTTGGTCAGGGGAAGTGTTTTAAATGTATCTTTTGCAACAGAGTCGTTCACCATCTCTTGGAGCTCTTCTTGCATGTTATCTGGGAGTACGTGCACACTGACAATGAATGGGTTTGTAATAAATTATGATTTGAACTCCCTTGGGTCAGGGAAACAAGATTGCAACTCCATCCCCAGGGTAAAAAGAAGTGTTTGCACTTGTTTTTTTTTTTTTTTAAATATACAGTACTACCACTACCACTACGACTACTACTACTACTTTTACTAACACCACCATCACTACTACTACCACCACAGCTACTGCTACTACTACTTTCTTTTGTAAATAACAGAACAGAGGAAGGAAAAACAAATGAATAAAAAAAAAAATTAATCCATACACCAGATTACTGGTGTTCTCTGTTCGTAAAATATCTGTAACAGTTAGACTTGAACAGCTGTAGGTTGAAGTCTGGAGGGAAACAACTTCGGGGAAGCGAGTTCCAGAGAGATGCAGTTCGGGGAATGAAAGAATTCTGATAGGCAGAAGTTCTGCGATATGGCTGAGTAACGTTCCAGTCATGAGCGCTACCAGATGCCCGTGTAGCACGAGGGAAGGCATGGAGGGGTGGCACAATAGACACAACTTTGTCTGAGCATTTGCTTTAAAAAATATCTGTAAAATAATGCAAGGGAGGCAACATTCATTCTTACTTGTAGGGGAGGTAGTTTATTAGTAATAGCGGGGTTATTAATAATTCTAAAAGCTTTGTTCTGAGTTTTGTCTAGTTGTTTTAATGCAACATCTCCACATCCGTTCCACAAGGGTGAGCACTATTCAAGCTGAAAGTGCACATGACTCTTATTAATCATAGCTAACTGCTCGTCAGCGAAGAAGTTACGGACTCTGTACAATATTCCAAGTTTCTTTGAGGCCGTTTTAGCAAGAGATCTAACATGAGAGGTCCAGCTGAGGGTATTGTTAAGTAAGACGCCGAGAATTTCAATACCTTGGAGATGGGAATATTTATAGCACTGAAGGTAATATACGAATCTGGCAATATCTGTCAATTAGTAAATTGTATATATTTAGTTTTACTAGCTTTAATGAGACAAAGCTGTTTTGTTCCCATTCACTGATCGTAGATAAGTCTTGATTTATGGAGATGTCTGTACTGAGTTGAGAGTTTGAGATATCAGACTTTCCAAATGGGTGTCTGAGTCTGAATGAACTATGAAGCGTTGAGTCACCTGCATATGAATGGATGGGATTGTGAGTGACAGATAAGAGATCATCAATATGAACCAGGAATAGGGTTGGTGCCAGAACTGATCCTTGCGGTACGCCGGCGTTAATTGAGTGGAAATTGGAATATACTGTACATCATCTACTTATACTCTTATTTTTCTGTTGCTGAGATATGAGGAAATCAAAGGAACAAAAGACTTTAGTCCATAGCAAGGGAGTTTGGACAACAGGGAACGGTGCACCAGTTCTAGTTTTCCGGTGTCTTTGCTTTTAACATGTGCCTCACTAAGGTGTTCAGATACATGCTAAGATTTTCATCTTTGTCCTTCCCGTCCCACAACTCCACCTTCATGTTGAATGATCTTAGTTTGTCCATGAAATCAGTCACTGTGGTAAAACAGCCTTGGAGGATTAAGTTTAACGAGTTTAGATGTAGGAATATGTCTTTCAAGTAGCCCAGCTTCTGAAGTCACTGGTTGTCTGACAACTTCTTGGTGAACTCAAGCGACTTTATCTTGTCAGGTATGAAGAAATCGGAAACCTCCTTCTTCAGTGACTCGACTCTCGATACCACATTCCCCCGTGACAACCAGCAAACTTTGGTGTGAAAGGGTAACACTTATCCAAAACTCTTGGCACTGTTGGTGGAAGAGTTGTGTATTCACAGCACTTGGCTTATATGGTATTTATCATGCGCACATCATCATCAAATACCAGTCTGAACTCCGGTGGGAGAGTTTTAGATGGCACAGCATATCTACGGAGCATACAATGAAGCTGTCTTGTTTCAAGATTTGCCTTATTTAGTCTTCCTTGAAACCCTGATAAACGGAGAAGCAGTGCTGGTGCTCTGTCAGCTGTACACGTATATTCGTTATCCTCACAAAGTTCTTCAGTCTCCCCTCCCCCCTACCTCCAAGTTTAAGACGTCGTGGAAAATGTCTTCACCTCTTGTAGTCGTCTTCAAAACATGGCAGAACAAGAAACCCTGCATGAAATCTCCACCAATGATGCATCGTGCAAACACAAGGGCCCTTGTTCTCGTCGGTTAAGGAAGCTCCCTAACCCATTTTTTGAGGCGATTTACACTGCTTACTAAACTTACTATCCTATTCTGTTACATAAATCCTTCCTATATCGCCATACTCTGCATAAATAGCGTACAAAAGGATATTAACTACCTTTGTCCAAAAATAACTCATTATGGAAGAGGAGACAGGAAGCCTCCTTACCCGAGAAGAATAAGGACCCAGGAGCAGCCACGTCAGTCGATTCATCAAGCTGGATTGCAGATTTGCCTAATATACTGTTTTATTTCAGTAATCACTTGTTGCTTGATGCTTCAGACATATCTAATACTCGTCGATGAACAGTATTACTGGAGAGAAGTACTGATGTGACCGGTGTCGTATGCACGGAGTGACTTAAGCTGAAAGTTACCGTTCCGCTCAGTGCGCATGCGCCGAGTGGCCGTTTAGCTTCTGTTTTGTAAGTATCCGCAAGTTATCTCAAATTTTGTGCCATTTATCAACAACATTGTATGAAATACATGTGTCAGGAAGATAGTTGGATGTCTTATCGACCTGTATGTAACTATAGGTCGATATATGAATATATATAAATAAAGATATATATGTATGTTAGGCAGATTGTGAAATGAGTCATTTCGTGAATTAAGATTAGTTTAGTTTAGGTTTATTTAGGTTAGGTTGATCGAGGATAACGTTATGTTAAGGTTAGGTTAGGTTTGGTTAGGTTAGGTTAATTTAGGCTTAACAGAGAAGGGATCGGTAACTTCCAGCATAAAGTCACTCCGTGCATATGACACCGGCTCTCCATCACATCCAATAACAGCGGAATATATCTTTACAGCAAGGGACGAGTAACTTGTCTGCAAAGTTGATTTTTTTTTTTTCTTGTGAAGTTCTCAGCGATACCATATACGACGCACGTATTCATTCTGCTGACTGAACTGTTCTGAGCGATCAAAGCGTCCTCGCCTCAGTCCCTCTTCGTTTTGCATGAAGAAGGCAGCATTCTTTCTTTTCAGATTCGGATGACAACTATTCAATTGTCGCTGGAGGAAGCTTTGTTTCAGGCACTCCAGTGATAAAACTTTGTGGCAAATAGCGCACTGCAAATTCACACCGATTTTTTACGATGACAATGAATCCACATTGAATGTGGCCTTTATGATACTAACGTTTCCTTGCTGATAAGGCCGTAACGGTATGTGGAACTGTAAAGAAAATGCCTAAACAACTAAAGCCATACTTGCCGTTGACATGGTCAGGCAGTTAAAATACTACCACCTCACACACACACACATCAGGCAGTCATATCACCACCGTCGTAAGATCACACAGCAGATGCAACTTCCGGTAATCAATATTACATATTATATAAATTATATATATGAAGTATATTACAGCTGCATATGTTATATATCATATTAATGTGATATATATTATATAAATATATTATTTAATATGTTATATACAATCGCCCAAAGGAGAAATGAGTCACTTTCTTTAAGTTGCGGACAAAACTCCCTGGATCTGGCAGCCTTTCTTAAATGTTTCCCATTACTTGCCTGCCCTCCAAACTTAATTTATAGTGGTGAAGAAATATAAGAAAGCTAAACTTGTGAAAATATAACTTAAGGTTTGTCTTTAGTATTTTAGATTTATAACAATAAGTAAATAGTACGCGACATCTGCCGTTTCCAGTCGCTCCCAAGCGGCCCGCCGCCCGGCAACCCTAGAGGCCCGGGCCCAAATTACCGTGTTACATCAGGCATGATCACGCAGTGAGACGAGGTATAACTCATCATCCTTCGTTGTCATGCTCCCCCCGCCCCCTCCTTTTTTTTACTTTTTACCATTAACTTACTCTTTTAGTTCTCTTTAGTGTTACTCTTGCTCTTGACTACCACCCTTTCCATCTTCTTCCATGAAACTGTCCTTTAGATTCTATTACATGTTGAAATTTCATCGCCAGTAAAAAAATGACTACCCTTTTTACTGAAACCTGGTCTAAAACTGCCAAAGTCCACCTTAAATATCGAGTTGTAAAAATATGAATACTAAATTATGATGCTAATCAGAAAGTAGTGCCACGGAAATACTGCGCAGTCGTAGTATTGTCTTGCCTCTATTGGACTACGTGAGATGAGCTGCAAAAGGACGAAAATCTGGGCCAGGTTAAGGTAAAAGAGTACGGTCATTCTCTAATAATTTCAACTTTTCACTAAAATCATTGGACAGTCTTCTTTGTTGCCTTTTATTACTCCACTATTTGCTCCCAGCACTCACGGTTTTGCACTTAGGTTTTGTTTTCCTGCCCGAATTTCATCCCGCATAGAGATTTAAATGTGGAGAAGAATATACTTTTACATATTTATTTTCGTAATTTGTTGACATTCGTGATTTGGACATTACTTTTAACTACAGATTTCATTTTATGCGACATTTCCTCTTCAGCATCGTTGATTTAGAATGTAAATGAAGCATTACGAGATTTTATCCGCATTTTAATCCTGAAACCGTTGAGCAATAGGCCGTGAGTTTCATATTATTTCGTAGGTCTTGAGACAACTTTATTGTGGTTTCCTTTCACGTACTGGTAGGTGAAAACATTAACAACACCAATATATTGATTTTTGGTGTTATTTACTTAAATTCTGTTCTTCCTGGTGTGAAATAAAGGAAATATAACCAAGCCGTGACAGTTGCTAGATGCCACTTTCCGAGGGAAAGGTACTGGGAATACAGTAGTCATCACTTCTTTGGGTGACTGCACACATTATATATTGATTACTCTCAATCTGTACATATAAACCGCTACGACCAAGTAACGACAGTATTTGCCACACTAAAAAATGTCATGGGCGCACGTATTATTGTATTTTCAAGAACACCAGCACACTATCAGTAATATTACGAACATACCTCACGTATAAAACAAATATCTGAAGACATTGGGGCATCAAGTGCATCAGTTACGGCTGCTGACAGTAATAAGACCCTCCATTCTCACTCAGGGCTGTTATTTGATCGTGAACCAACCAGGTACTCTCTCTCTCTCTCTCTCTCTCTCTCTCTCTCTCTCTCTCTCTCTCTCTCTCTCTCTCTCTCTCTCTCTCTCTCTCTCTCTCGTAAAAGTTAAATAAATAGAAGTCCTCTAAGTACCCCCTGGAAACCCTCCTGCGAACCCCAAGTCGAGATCCCCTCTATAGATGGTTCTCTCTGCTATGATGAGTCAGGAAGGACAGTGAAGGACATGTCAAAGTGCGAAGTATGTGCACTGGAACAGTAGGCCAAATTTTAACTCTGACAGTGCATGTGAAAGGCTGGAAACGCTGAATTTGACTCTGTTTTCTCTCACCTGCATAGTAGAAATATGGACATACTTCCTCTCGTGTTTTGGCTGGATAGAAATGTTACTTTAAATTAATGCTTGGGGTTCAATGCTCGCATAATACCACTCAGGGGCGAGGAAGGCTAGTCATCCTTGCCTCAAATGTTGAGAATCAGTAGCCAACACTCGAGTCATTCGCTACTCCAAATGGGATGAAAAAGGATTGGACGATAGATGGATAGATGATTGATACACTGATAGACATAGCTAGATATTACTGCACAAAGGAATGAAGCTGAGTAAATTCGTGTGACGGTAGCACGACATGAACACAGCGAACGCATTTGTACTGAAACGGCTTATGGAAATCTGAAGCCACTCCGCAAAGAAGGGTCTCTCAGTTACAGAAAATGGTTCAGTGTTGGCATGAACAAAGTAACAAAAAAACATCAAGGTACTAAAGGTCTTCAGTGTGTAAGATAGGCACGCTACGAGATGTCTCCCTCTGCACCTACCCCTGAGGGTAGGGGGGGGGTTTCAAGAATACTCCCCCAGTATCCCTGCTTGTCGTAAAAGGCGACTAAAAGGGTTGGCGGAGGGTTAGTGGCCCTCACCGGAAAACAACTAACTAAAAAAACAAACAATAAGCCTCGGACAAGGACTGACCAAACGATGACGACCAAGGACCGGACAAAGGACATTGTAATTGGAACCTGGAATGTAAGGGGAGCGAATGATGAGGTGAAAGAGAGAGATTGTCCAGGTGCTTGAGGATGCGAAAGTGGATGTATGTGGAATAACTGAAACAAAATGGAGAGGAGAAAGTGTGAGAGAATGGGAGTATGGATGGGGTATATGTGCAGGAGTAGGTAAGAATGAGAGGGCAAAGGAAGGAGTATGTATAGTTGTGAGTAAAAGATGGAAGAAGAGCATAAGACAGTATGGATCAGTTGGGTCAAGGATTGTGTGGGTAAAGTTGAAAGTTGGAATACAAATGTGGGCGATTGTGTGTGTGTATGCGCCAACGCAAGATCGTGCTAGAAGAGTGAGAGAAGAGTTCTGGACAAATGTAGAAGTGTGCATGGAAAAGTTTGGAAGGAATGAGGAAGTGTTTTTGATTGGTGATATGAATGGTAAAGTTGGGAATGTTAAGGTGGATGGAATAGTTGGTGAGTGGGGTGTGCCTGCTGAGATAGATGAGAATGGGAGTGCGTTAGTGGACATTTGTGCTGGGAGGGGGTTGGTGATAGCTAATACCCTCTTCAGGCACAAAATGATCCACAGGTATACATGGCGAGTGATGAGAAGGGTGGGTGGTGAACTGAATGAAAGGAAGGCAATGATTGATTATGTGTGTGTGGATGAAAGGATGCGAAGATGTGTAAAGGATGCAAGAGTGTATAGAGGTTGGGGGAGTGGACTTTCTGACCACTACTTGGTGGTGGCCAGAATTAGAATGCAAGTAAGTTGGAGGAATAGAAGAAGGGAAAGACGAGAGGAAGGAGTAGTTGCAAGGAGAGTGGAAAGGTTACAAGAGGATGAGAAAAAGGCAGAGTATAAGAGAGAAGTGGAGGAACGATTGGGCAAATATGAATTGGAGCAGATGGGAGACGTGGAAGGTGTGTGTAGAATATTTACAGAAGAAATATGCGCAGCATGTGATGTGGTGTGTGGAAGGAAGAGAAGACGGAGGGGGGTGCAAGGAACAGCGTGGTGGACTGAAAAGGTGAGACAGGCTGTGGCACAAAAGAAGAAAGCATACAATGAATGGATGAGAAATAGGGGCGTGGAAGAAGTTGAGAGGCGGAAGAAAGAGTTATAGGTAGAAAGAAAGAGAGAGGTGAAAAGTTTAGTAAGAGAGAGTAAGAAGAGAGTGGATGAGGAATTTGGAAGAAATTTGAGTGTAAAGTGGAGGGACTGTAAGAAAATGTTCTGGAGAGAGGTGAAAAGAGTAAGACAGGGTGGATGTGAAGTTAGCAGGGGAGTGAAAGATAAAAATGGTAGATTACTAGTGGAGAAGGGAGAAAAAGTGAGCAGATGAAGAGAACACTTTAAGGAATTATTGAACGTAGAGGATGGAAGTAATGCGAGTATAAGTGGCTGGGGAATGGCTGGGAGAAGGAGGGAGGTGAGAAGACAGGAAGAAATCAGTAGGATAGAAGTTGTGAAAGCAATGAAGAAAGTTAAATCAGGGAAAGCCCCAGGAATTGATGGAGTGTGTGGTGAAATGCTGAAGCATGGGGGAGAGATAGTAGTAGAATGGATGTGGAAGATGTGCAGATTGGCCTGGGAGGAAGGTAGAGTCCCGGAGGATTGCAAGTCAGGTATAATTATTCCCTTGTACAAAGGAAAAGGGGAAAAAGAAGTGTGTGGTAATCATAGGGGCATTTGTCTTCTTAGTATAATAGGAAAAGTGTATGGTAGGATACTTATTGACAGAGTAAGAGATAGAACAGAGAAATTAGTTGGAGAAGAACAGGGAGGCTTTAGGAAGGGAAGAGGTTGTGTAGATCAGATATTCATTCTCAGATCTTTAGTGGAGAAGTTTCTAGAGAAGGGAAAGAAGTTGTATGCGGCTTTCATGGATTTGGAGAAAGCATATGACAGGGTGGATAGACAAGGATTGTGGAAAGTGTTAAGAATATATGGAGTAGATGGAAAGTTGTTGAATGCTGTGAAGAGTATGTACGATGGTGCGAAGGCTGCAGTGCGTGTGGATGGTGAACTAAGTGAATTTTTCTCTTTGAAGGTTGGGTTGAAACAGGGATGTGTCATGTCTCAATGGTTGTTCAATCTGTACATGGATGGGGTAATAAAAGAGATACAAGGTAGGGTAGTGGATGTTGGAGTGGCCATGGTGAGAGAGGATAGTGTTTGGAAACTCCCTGTACTGTTGTTTGCAGATGATACTGTGTTGTTGAGTGAAGACGAAGGGGAGCTGTAAGGCTGGGTGGATGAGTTTGGGAGAGTGTGTAAGAAACGGAATCTAAAGGTGAATGTAGGGAAGAGTAAAGTGATGGACTTTGAGAAAGGTGAAGTCAGTGAATGTACAGCGAGGTTGGATGGTGAGGAATTGGAAAATGTGAGTACGTTTAAGTACTTGGGTAGTGTGATGAGTTAGGATGGAGGTTTGGAGGGTGAAGTGCTTGAAAGGGTACAGCAGGGAAGAAAGGTTGCTGGTTCCTCGAAAGCAGTGATAAGAAACAGGGAAGTGAGCATGGAAGTGAAAAAGTTACTACATGACAGTATTGTGATACCAACTCTAACGTACGGAAGTGAAGCTTGGACGTTGTTGGAAGGACACAAGTCAAGAGTGAGAGCAGTGGAAATGAGTTATTTAAGAGGAGCCTGTGGAGTCACATGGAGAGACAGGCTGACGAATGAGGATATAAAGGAGCGTTGTGGTGTTGATGTGGATGTGATAGGAAGCGTTATGAGGAACACACTGAAGTGGTTTGGCCATGTGGAGAGGATGGAGGGTGAAAGACTTACGAAGAGAGTGAATGTGAGTGAGGTGGAGGGGGAAAGAGGAAGGGGGAGGCCGAGGATGAGATGGAGGGATGGGGTGGAGAGGTATATGAGAGAGGGGGGTGTGAGCTGGGAGCAGGGGAGTGAAATGGCGGGGGACAGGGCGACTTGGAGGCGATTTGTTTGTGGCCACCCCAAACGGGATTGAGGCGTCTGGCAATAGATAGATAGATAGATAGTCTTTTCCTTGCTACCTCCATATGATTTTATTCAGCCATTTCGAGACCTGCTGTAATGAAGGGGTAAATGAAGGCAATATCGAACCCCTCCTCTTCGAAAGTCACTCCAAAATTGAGTAAAATCGACAGGAACTAGCAAGAACGAAGCACACCGACACCCACACTCAACCACCCACCCACCTACCCACACACACACACACACACACACACACACACAGACATCCACATCCACATCCACACCCACCCACACACACACAAAAGCCCTTATTTTCAACAGGTCATGATGAACAAAAACCTCTCAGAGAGTAGAAGGAATGAGAGAAAAGAGGCGTAATCGTGCTGAAAAGGTTTAGAGAGAGAATTTATAACCCCTTCACTACGAGGTCTCCATGAACTAAATATAATGGTCTGGCTGTAAGCGAAATAAAATAAAAATAAAAATAAAGTGAGATGGTTTGGACAGGAGGAGAGGGGAAAGTTACTGGGAATTAAGTTGATCATTAATTTGAGTTAAGATTCTGAGGCTTCGAAACTGGAGAGTCATGTCTATGGGGAACTTGGGTATATCTTACTTAAATATTACCAGGAGTGAGAAGGTCAATGTTATAGTTGGTCTGATTTTTGTCTAAGTCCTTTTCCTCGACACTTAGCTATGTCTCTCCGTCTCTCTCTCTCTCTCTCTCTCTCTCTCTCTCTCTCTCTCTCTCTCTCCGGTACAAAAGGATAGAGAAACGTCTGGATTTGTTACTGCTAGCCTTGTGTGTGTGTGTGTGTGTGTGTGTGTGTGTGTGTGTGTGTGTGTGTGTTCAATGTGAACCTTGAAGGCAAGATGAAAACGCAGGCAAAAGGAAAGAGACAGTAATACGATCAGAGAGAGTGAGAGAGAGAGAGAGTATACTCGTTTTCTTTTAAGGTAAACTCACAGAAATGAAAGAACAACGGATAGACCAACAGCAAAGCATTAAGGAGTAGGTTTCGCCGCAGAGGGAGAGAGAGAGAGAGAGAGAGAGAGAGAGAGAGAGAGAGAGAGAGAAAAAACGGCACTGAAAAACGAGAATATCAAAAGACAGCAACCAATCTTTGAGAGTCGCAACAGGAAAATCGGCCTGTGTTGCAAAAGACAGGTAAACTCAGGTATCAGGTCATACGATTTTTATGTCTTCCTTTCTCCAGACGATTTTTCCTCTGTTTAAGGGGTGATTTTTCGATTATTGCCTCTTAGAAATAACCGTCCCCGGAAAACAACTAACTAAAAAAACAAACAATAAGCCTCGGACAAGGACTGACCAAACGATGACGACCAAGGACCGGACAAAGAACATGGTTATCGGAACGTGGAATGTAAGGGGAGCGAATGATGAGGTGAAAGAGAGAGAGATTGTCCAGGTGCTTGAGGGTGCGAAAGTGGATGTATGTGGAATAACTGAAACAAAATGGAGAGGAGAAAGTGTGAGAGAATGGGAGTATGGATGGGGTATATGTGCAGGAGTAGGTGAGAATGAGAGGGCAAAGGAAGGAGTATGTATAGTTGTGAGTAAAAGATGGAAGAAGAGCATAAGATAGTATGGATCAGTTGGGTCAAGGATTGTGTGGGTAAAGTTGAAAGTTGGAATACAAATGTGGGCGATTGTGTGTGTGTATACGCCAACGCAAGATCGTGCTAGAAGAGTGAGAGAAGAGTTCTGGACAAATGTAGAAGTGTGCATGGAAAAGTTTGGAAGGAATGAGAGAGTGTTTTTGATCGGTGATATGAATGGTAAAGTTGGGAATGTGAAGGTGGATGGAATAGTTGGTGAGTGGGGTTTGCCTGCTGAGATAGATGAGAATGGGAGTGCGTTAGTGGACATTTGTGCTGGGAGGTGGTTGGTGATAGCCAATACCCTCTTCAGGCATAAAATGATCCACAGGTATACAAGGCGAGTGATGAGAAGGGTGGGTGGTGAACTGAATGAAAGGAAGGCAATGATTGATTATGTGTGTGTGGATGAAAGGATGCGAAGATGTGTAAAGGATGCAAGAGTGTATAGAGGTTGGGGGAGTGGACTTTCTGACCACTACTTGGTGGTGGCCAGAATTAGAATGCAAGTAAGTTGGAGGAATAGAAGAAGGGAAAGACGAGAGGAAGGAGTAGTTGCAAGGAGAGTGGAAAGGTTACAAGAGGATGAGAAAAAGGCAGAGTATAAGAGAGAAGTGGAGGAACGATTGGGCAAATATGAATTGGAGCAGATGAGAGACGTGGAAGGTGTATGTAGGATATTTACAGAAGAAATATGTGCAGCATGTGATGTGGTGTGTGGAAGGAAGAGAAGACGGAGGGGGGTGCAAGGAACAGCGTGGTGGACTGAAAAGGTGAGACAGGCTGTGGCACAAAAGAAGAAAGCATACAATGAATGGATGAGAAATAGAGGCGTGGAAGAAGTTGAGAGGGGAAGAGAGAGTTATATGTAGAAAGAAAGAGAGAGGTGAAAAGATTAGTAAGAGAGAGTAAGAAGAGAGTGGATGAGGAAATTGGAAGGAATTTGAGTGTAAAGTGGAGGGACTGTAAGAAAATGTTCTGGAAAGAGGTGAAAAGAATAAGACAGGGTGGAAGTGAAGTTAGCAGGGGAGTGAAAGATAAAAATGGTAGATTACTAGTGGAGAAGGGAGAAAAAGTGAGCAGATGGAGAGATCACTTTAAGGAATTGTTGAACATATAGGATGGAAGTAATGCGAGTATAAGTGGCTGGGGAATGGCTGGGAGAAGGAGGGAGGTGAGAAGACAGGAAGAAATCAGTAGGATAGAAGTTGTGAAAGCAATGAAGAAAGTTAAATCGGGGAAAGCCCCAGGAATTGATGGAGTGCATGGTGAAATGCTGAAGCATGGGGGAGAGATAGTACTAGAATGGATGTGGAAGATGTGCAGATTGGCCTGGGAGGAAGGTAGAGTCCCGGAGGATTGGAAGTCCCTTGTACAAAGGAAAAGGGGAAAAAGAAGTGTGTGGTAATCATAGGGGCATTTGCCTTCTTAGTATGATAGGAAAAGTGTATGGTAGGATACTTATTGACAGAGTTAGAGAAAGAACAGAGAAATTAGTTGGAGAAGAACAGGGAGGCTTTAGGAAAGGAAGAAGTTGAGTAGATCAGATATTCATTCTTAGATCTTTAGTGGAAAAGTTTCTAGAGAAGGGAAAGAAGTTGTATGCGGCTTTCATGGATTTGGAGAAAGCATATGACAGGGTGGATAGACAAGGATTGTGGAAAATGTTAAGAATATATGGAGTAGATGGGAATTTGTTGAATACTGTGAAGAGTATGTACGATGGTGCGAAGGCTGCAGTGCGTGTGGATGGTGAACTAAGTGAATTTTTCTCTTTGAAAGTTGGTTTGAAACAGGGATGTGTCATGTCTCCATGGTTGTTCAATCTGTACATGGATGGGGTAATAAAAGAGGTGCAAGGTAGGGTAGTGGATGTTAGAGTGGCCCTGGTGAGAGAGGATAGTGTTTGGAAACTCCCTGTACTGCTGTTTGCAGATGATACTGTGTTGTTGAGTGAAGACGAAGGGGAGCTGCAAGGCTTGGTGGATGAGTTTGGGAGAGTGTGTAAGAAACAGAATCTAAAGGTGAATGTAGGGAAGAGTAAAGTGATGGACTTTGAGAAAGGCGAAGTCAGTGAATGTACAGCGAGGTTGGATGGTGAGGAATTGAAAAATGTGAGTACGTTTAAGTACTTGGGTAGTGTGATAAGTAAGGATGGAGGTTTGGAGGGTGAAGTGCTTGAAAGGGTACAGCAGGGAAGAGGGGTTGCTGGTTCTTTAAAAGCAGTGATAAGAAACAGGGAAGTGAGCATGGAAGTGAAAAAGTTACTACATGACAATATTGTGATACCAACTCTAACGTATGGAAGTGAATGTTGGACGTTGTTGGAAGGACACAAGTCAAGAGTGAGAGCAGTGGAAATGAGTTATTTAAGAGGAGCCTGTGGAGTCACATGGAGAGACAGGCTGACGAATGAGGATATAAAGGAGCGTTGTGGTGTGGATGTGGATGTGATAGGAAGTGTTATGAGGAACACACTGAGGTGGTTTGGCCAAGTGGAGGGAATGGAGGGTGAAAGACTGACGAAGAGAGTGTATGTGAGTGAGGTGGAGGGGGGAAGAGGGAGGGGGAGGCCAAGGATGAGATGGAGGGATGGGGTGGAGAGGTATATGAGAGAAGGGGGGGGGTGAGTTGGGAGCAGGGCAGTGAAATGGCGGGGGACAGGGCGACATGGAGGCGATTTGTTTGTGGCCACCCCAAAAGGGGCTGAGGCGTCTGGCAATAGATAGATAGCTAGATAGATTTCTTTCAGAGTGAGAGGCCTTTTTCTAAGATGAATTAAATTTTAGAGAGTCAGCAAGAAGGAATTAACTTTATTCTTCATCCTGGTAAAGTGGTTAAGTGGATTTGGGTGGGTGAGGTGGGTGTATTGGGTGTGGTGGGTTAAGTGGGTTAAGTGGCTGAGGTGGTTTAGGTTGGTGTGGTGGGTTAGGTAGGTGTAGTGGTTTAGGTGGGTGTAGTGGGTTTGGTGGGTGTGGTGAGTTAGGTGGGTATGGTGGGTTAGGTGGGAGTCGTAGGTGAGGAGGGTGTAGTGAGTTAGGAGGGTGTGGTTGGTTAGGTGGATGAGGTGGGATTGGTGAGTGAGGCTGGTTATGCTGGTGGTGTGGATATGCTGGATTAGGTGGGTTTAGGTGGGTGTGGTAGGTGTGGTGGGTTACGTGGGATAGGTGGTGAGATAGGCTTGATGTATAAGGTGAGCTAGGTAGACTAGAAGTATTAGATGGGTGTGCAGTGGGTGTCAGTGGGTGTAGGTGGGTGTGCAGTGGGTGTAAGTGGGTGTGCAGCGGGTAGGCAGTGGGTGTAAGTGTGTGGGTGTAGGTGGGTATGCAGTGGGTGTAACTAGGAGTGCAGAGGGTGTAGGTGGGTGGGTGGTGGGTGGAGGTGGGTGTGCAATGGATGTAAATGGGTGAAAGTGTGTGTGCAGTGGGTGTCACTGGGTGTCTATTGGGTGTAGGTAGGTGTGCAGTGGGTGTAAGTGGGCGTGCAGTGGGTGTAAGTGGGTGTAGGTGTGTGGGTGTGCAGTGGGTGTAACTGGGTGCTTAATGGGTGTTGGGTGTTCAGTGCGAGTAGGTGGTTGCACAATGGGTGTTAGTGGGTGTTCATTGGGTAAATTTGGGTGTTCAGTGGGTGTATGTGGGTGTGCAGTGACTGTAAATGGGTGTGCAATGGGTGTACGTGGGTGTAGCTGGATGTGCAGTATGTGTGTTTGTGTGCAGTGGGTGTAATTGGGTGTGCAGTGGGTGTACAGTGGGTGTAGTTAGGTGTGCAGTGGGTGTACGTGGGTGTAGGTGGGTGTGCAGTGGGTGTAGGTGGATGTGCAGTGGGTGTAGGTGGGTGTGCAGTGGGTGTAAATGGGTGTGCAGTGGGTGTAAGTGAGTGTACAGTGGGTGTAGGTAGGTGTGCAGTAGGTGCAGGTGGGTGTAGGTGGGTGTACAGTGGGTGTAGATGGGTGAGTGTACTGGGGTGGTGGTGTGGTGTAATCAATCTGGTATTGAAAATCGCTTTGCGCTGTTGCATGGCACCTAGAATCATGCACAACGGTACAACATTGCTTTCTTTACAACACACTCCATCATTCTCTTACATATATGGTACTTTTACATTTCAATTTTAGCTGCTGACGTTTAAAAATGAATATATGACGACAGAAATGGTTTTAGATATGCTATTGTTACTATCTCTGAAAAAGAAAATATTTTACTGTAGGTATGGCTGTATCTTAATTTTTATTGTTATCATTACAACACACGTTTTCTATCTAATTTTGGAATATATTTACATGCAATTTGATGAAATTCTTTGCGTCTGATCCTCTTTCCACACTGAGAATCCTTTGTATGTATTTCATTAACATTGCTGATATATTTAACTAAGAAATGTCACATAAAGAAACTGACTGAGGGATTTATTACTGCATTTTCGCTAAACACTATTTTTTTTTTTTTTTTTTTTTTCAGGCTGTGTTTATTGGTGATGCACTTAACGATGGAGTAAAAGCACATTAAGTACTCCTTTAGGCATTTCATTGTATCGGAAATTTACAAGACCACTCTGCTAACTCCTCTCTAAATTCCTTTGCAGATTAGTTAATTATTACATAATTTATTTATTCTTGGTGTTTAAAATGAGGAAAACTATAAAAGAGAATTGATTTTCACATGTTTTTGTTTGTACCTGTTTAAAAAATTGCACATTTTTTACTGCGTCTGATTCTTTTGACCATGCCTGAATGAAAAACTCTTTTTAATATTATCCTTTATATTTATTACCAAATTCCATCAGTAAAGCCTAAAGTGAGGAAATAAACAAACAAGGAATTGATTTCTAGATGTATCGTTTTTCTTATAGTGAACAGATTATATTGAGAGCGAGGGGATATGCTAAAAGCGTGTTTTTAAATATACAATTTTTTCTCCCAACTTGTATGATTGTTTTGGTGTTGATTCGGCATTATTTTCATATTGCTGACTTGCTTATTGTGAAGAAATAGAAATAGAAATATTTATCTATCTATCTGTCCATCTATCCATCTTTATCATCGTGTCTGATTAAGCTTTGGCTCAGACTGTTCCATTTTTTCGTATATTCGTTTTTTGATTATTTTTGTTGACTTGTTCAAAAATTCTCTTCCGGGCTGAGTCAAATGAGCAGGTAAAGGGTTAAGGAATTTCGCCAAGATTTTCAGTATCGCTCAGTGATTTCAATTTTATTTTATTTATTTATTTATTTATTTATTTATGTTTCCCAATTAATTTTACTGTCCATTGGTGATGGTCTTTGGTGATGTGTTAACTGAGAGAGAGAGAGAGAGAGAGAGAGAGAGAGAGAGAGAGAGAGAGAGAGAGAGAGGCATTATGAAGGACTTACTAGTGATTTTATTTTCCATTCCGTACCCGTGTTCCCGTCGGTTGCAAAGCTCCCTAACACGTTTTCCTATGCGATTTATTTTCCTCATGACACCTGACTTTTCTCTTCAGTGTCAGATAGATCCTTCGAATGTCACTATACTCTGAATAAATAACATACAG
>NC_136999.1:51293015-51345515 GCF_032717465.1 Coenobita brevimanus | reverse complement strand
GAAAGCCAGTGTGAAAGGGGAAATAGTAGGGGAGTGAAAGATAGGAATAATAGATTGTTGGTGGAGAAGAGAGAGAAATTGAGGAGATGGAAGGAGCACTTTGAGGATTTGTTGAATGTAGAAAGTGAGAGCAGTGCCAGTATAAGTGGTTGGGGAATGGCTGGGAGAAGAAGAGATGAGAGGAGGGAGGAAGAGATCAGTAGGGCGGAAGTGGTGGAAGCGATGAAGAAGATCAGGTTGGGAAAGGCCCCAGGAATTGACGAAGTGTGTGGTGAAATGCTGAGGTATGGGGGTGAGATTGTTGTGGGGTGGATATGGAAGTTGTGTAGATTGGCTTGGGAAGTGGGAAGGGTTCAAAAGGACTGGAAATCACGTATAATTGTTCCTATATGCAAAGGAAAAGGGGAGAGTGAAGTATGTGGTAACCACAGGGGTATTTGCCTTCTTAGTGTGACTGGTAAAATATATGGTAGAATACTCATTGATAGGGTTAGGCATATGACAGAGGAGCTAGTTGGAGAAGAACAAGGGGGATTTAGGAAGGGAAAAGGGTGTGTAGATCAGATATTTGTTTTAAGATGTTTAGTGAAGAAGTATCTAGAGAAGGGAAAGAATGTGAATGCTGCCTTCATGGACTTGGAGAAAGCTTATGACAGAATAGATAGGCAAGGTATGTGGAAGGTATTAAGAATATATGGAGTGGAGGGGAAGTTGTTGAGTGCTGTGAAGAGTATGTACGAAGGAACTAGGGCTACGGTGCGAGTGGATGGTGAGCTGAGTGAGTTCTTTGATCTCAGTGTAGGACTGAAACAGGGTTGTGTGATGTCTCCATGGCTGTTTAATATATACATGGATGGCGTTGTAAAGGAGGTGCAAGTTAGGGCAGTGGATGTGGGGGTGGCTCTAATGAATGAGGATGAGATTTGGAAGATTCCGGTGTTGCTGTTTGCTGATGATACAGTATTGTTGAATGAAGATGAATGGGAGTTGCAAGGTTTGGTGAATGAATTTGGGACAGTGTGTAGGAGGAGGAAGCTGAAAGTTAATGTAAACAAAAAGTAAAGTTATGGTGTTTGTGAGGAATGAAGTCACAGAATGTACAGTGGGGTTGGATGGTGAGGATATGGAGAATGTGAGTGCATTCAAGTACTTGGGTAGTGTGATGAGTAAGGATCGAACTTTGGGGGATGAAGTGCATGAAAGGGTACAGCAGGGAAGGAAGGTTGTTGGTTCACTGAAAGCAGTGATGAGAAATAGGGAGGTGAGTGTGAAAGTAAAGAAGTCACTGCATGATAATACTGTGATCCCTACCCTGACGTATGGAAGCGAGGCGTGGACCTTGCAAGAGGGGAACAAGTCAAGAGTGAGACCAGTGGAAATGAGTTACTTGAGAGGAGCATGTGGAGTGACATGGAGGGACAGGTTGACGAATGAAGAAGTGAAGGAACGTTGTGGGGTGGATGTGGATGTGGTTGAGAAGATTAGGAGAAATACACTGAGGTGGTTTGGGCATGTGGAGAGAATGGAGAATGAACAACTGACTAAGAGGGTGTATGTAGGTGAGGTGGAGGAGGGAGAGGGAGGGGTAGACCGAGCATGAGGTGCTGGGATGGAGTTGAGAAGAATAAGAGGGAGGGGGGAGTGAGTTGGGGGGAGGGTAGTCAAATGGTGGGTGACAGAGCGACTTGGAGTCGTTTTGTCTGCGGCCACCCTTTGCGGGATTAGGGCGTCGGGCTACAGATAGATAGATAAATAAAGGAAATGGACGCACATAGGTAGATAGAAATAGATAGACAGCCATAGACAGCGATAGCCAGGGACAACTGGAGATTTCAGGAGTGAATGAGGGCTACGCAGATTAATATACTCGATGCTGATCTCGAATTTCATTTTTGTTACATTATAAGCAACATTTTTTTTTTTCGCCTATTTATGTTAAAGCAAACTAAAATATACAGTATGTGTTAGTCCATATTTTGTCCATTGTAGTACCGAATCATTTAGGAGAGAGTGTGACGGCCAGACTTATCCTGTCCACATGCTGGGCAAGAAGAAGGCTTTGGAGTGATGCCTATCAACCACACGGGGGTCACTAAGGCAGATAATTTTTTTCCAAGTCACAATTTTCCCCTAGAATATAATCCACAACCGTCGATGTTATGCAAAGGTCCCCAATTATACAACCGGTTGATCAGGGGCGAGAGGGAACACAAACTTTATCTAAGAGTCTGACGGGTCCAAGACTCGAACGCGGGTCTGTCCAGTTGCGTGTGATTAGTGCTAACCAGTGCACCACCGACTCCCCAGTACTGGCCGTGTATGAGTCAGGGAAGTGTGTGTGTGTGTGTGTGTGTGTGTGTGTGTGTGTGTGGAGAATGGTGTGTGTAGAGAGTGGTGTGTGCAAAGAGTGGTGTGTGCAATGAGTGGTGTGTGTGTAGAGTGTGGTGTGTATGCAGAGAGAGTGGTGTGTGTGTGTAGTGTAGAGGATGGTGTGTGTAGAGAGTGATGGGTGTAGAGAGTGGTGGGTGTAGAGAGTGGTGGGCATAGAGAGTGGTGTGTGTAGAGAGTGGTGTGTGTGTGTGTGTGTGTGTGTGTGTGTGTGTAGAGAGTGGTGTGTGTGTGTGTGTGTGTGTGTGTAGAGAGTGGTGTGTGTGTGTGTATGTGTGTGTGTGTGTGTGTGTGTGTGTGTGTGTGTGTGTGTGTGTGTGTGTGTGTAGATAGTTGTGTATGTGTGTAGTGTACAGGATGGTGTAGGTAGAGAGTGGTGTGTGTAGAGAATGGTGTGTGTGTGTGTGTGTGTGTAGTGTAGAGGATGGTGTATGTAGAGAGAGGTGTGTGTAGAGAGTTGTGTGTTTAGAAAGTGGTGTGAGTGTGTGTGTGTGTGTGTGTGTGTGTGTGTGTGTGTGTGTGTGTGTGTGTGTGTGTGTGTGTGTGTGTGTGTGTGTGTGTGTGTGTGTAGAGAGAGAGAGGTATGTGTGTACGTGTAGTGTAGAGGATGGTGTATGTAGAGAGTGGTGTGTGTAGTGAGCGGTGTGTGTGTGTGTATGTAGAGTGGTGTGTGTGTGTAGAGTGGTGTGTGTGTGTAGAGTGGTGTGTGTGTAGAGTGGTGTGTGTGTAGAGTGGTGTGTGTGTGTAGAGTGGTGTGTGTGTGTGTAGAGTGGTGTGTGTGTAGAGTGGTGTGTGTGTGTAGAGTGGTGTGTGTGTGTGTGTGTGTGTGTGTGTGTGTGTGTGTGTGTGTGTAGGTGTGTGTGTAGAGTGGTGTGTGTGGAAGTGAGTGCGTTGTATTGGCTGTGTTTGTGTGGGTCGTGTCCGTGTATATCATCGGTATGGACACAGGTGACACCACAGGCCAGGTATCACACTATATAGGCACGCAATTCCCCGGTGACTCCCTTCTCTCACAAATTCTCGTTTACTTTTTCTCTCTCTCCCTTCCTCCCTCTCTCTCTCTCTCTCTCTCTCTCTCTCTCTCTCTTAAAAAAAAAAAAAAATCTACAGTAAACACCATTCAAGAACCACTCATTTGCAAGAATAAGATGCTAGAGTTGTATCCCCATGAGAGGGTTCATGATTAAAATATTAACACTCAAGCTCTCAGGTAAATCATATCTTGGAACGTTTACGGCAACAAAGGAATAAATAAAAAAAATAAATAAACGCCAAAGAAAACGAGACCTTGAATGAGTAAACACTTTTTTTTTTTACGGAGCGATGATGCTGTTATTCTGTCTGATATTTTTGCCTGATCCGTCTGTGTAGAGGGAAGGAGAAAGCGACACCAATATTTCATAAATCAAAACTACATCGAAACTGTATTTATTTTCAGTGCACAGAGTATTTTACTGAGTATACATGGATCACTGGATTGTTTCAAAAAAGCTTAATAATAATAATAATAATAATAATAATAATAATAATAATAACTGGTGGTAGGTGGGGGCGTTCACCATCCACTCACTCGGGTGGCTGCCCTTTCCTCTTTTCTTTCCTTCTTTCCTTCCTTCCTTCGTCTTCTGTCTTTCTTTCCTTCATTCTTTCCTCTTACTTCTGTCTACAGGTGACTCTACACCGACTGACAAGGCAAATGGTTTCCTGTTTACCAGGGAACCATTTACTACGCTGGGTGGTAGCCATATAACCAAACTATGGAGTCTGGTGGTTTAGTGGGTAATTAAGGCTCTGCAACCGGAGTGAGTCTGTGTCTGTTCATATCCAAGGGATGGTTGGGGTTTATTGCTCACGTAATGCCACTCAGGGATGAGTGAGGCTGGTTACTTTAATCTTAAATGTCAGGACCAACTTGCCTAGCCCAGGGCTCCTACACTACTCATGGGGAAACAGGGTTAGATGATGTATGTATGTATGTACGAGCATGTAACAATAATAATAATAATAATAATAATAATAATCCTTCCGCTCCTGTCACCAACCATTCTCTGTTCACTGGGCATTATCGTTTGTAAAGGAAGAAAACATTGGAATGGCGCGATATGATGCATGATGTGGCTGGAGGAGGAGGAGGAATAAGAATATGAAAAATAGTTATAAGAAGAGTAAAAATATGAATAAAACAATACCAGTAATAATAATAACAAACAACAACAACAACAACAAATAATAATAATAATAATAATAATCATCATCATCATCATCTAATCCCGTGTTGCTTCATGAGGAGCGTAGGAGCCCGGGGCTAGGAGAATTGGGCCTGACATTTACGATGAGAGTGACCAGCCTCACTCATCCCTGAGTGGTATACGTGAGCAATAAACCCCAACCACCCCTTGGATATAATCTTGCACAGGCTCAATCCGATTGAAGTGCCTTAATTACCCACTTAACCACCAGGCGTCATAGTTTGGTTATATGGTTACCACCCAGCGTAGTAAATGGTTTCCTGCTGTACAGGAAACCATTTGTCTTGTCACTCAGTGTAGAGTCACCCTCAGACAGAAGGAAGAGGAAAGAAAGAAGGAAAGACAGACAAAAGAGGAGGAAGGAAGGAAGAAGAAAGGAAGAGAGGAAAGGGCAGTCACCCGAGAGCAGCACTACATCGAAAGAGTGGATGGTGAGCTCCCCCACCTACCATTGATAATAATAATAATAATAATAATAATAATAATAATAATAATAATAATAAAATATAACAACAACAACTACGACTACTATTACTACTACTAGGAATAATTACTACTACTACTACTACTACTACTAGGAATAATTACTACTACTACTACTACTACTACCAAAGAGTATAGAGAAAGATAAGAGGGGACAGTCGCACCATCCCCGTGTAACTCGGGGTGACAGTGGCGCCTCAACCAGCAGGCGCGGGAACAGAGCTGGAGAATGTAAACATCACGCCGGGCAGTCAGGTCGGTGCTGCTTGTAACTGCAGAAATTCTAGACAAAAAGGCCGGGATTATCTTTTTTTCGATACCCAAGGGACAAGGAAAGGTGAGTGATATATTGACAATCACATCTTATCCAAACTAAGTTCACGCTTATGAAATTATCAGAAATGTTGATCTAGTTGGTTATTCTCTCACTGCTGCATTGGTACCGTATATAATTCACCGTGATTTATCTAGACACTACAAGTGGTTACTGAGCGTTGTTCTAGGGTATCAGGCTCTTTTTATGTTGCTCATGCTATGTAGTTCTATAGACTACTATGGTTACTGAGTGTTGTTAACTTAGAGGTCAAGGAGAGAAGGGCAGATCTGGGGAGAACATCCGAGTCTCTGTTTAGAAATTGTTTTTTGTGCTGAGCACTTTGAAGACAACCAGTTCATGAACTCGGGCATAAAAAATTGAAAATACGGTTCCTGATTTAGTGTAAAAGCAAGCTTTGATCAGCCAGCTACACTTGTTTCACATGTTTTTACCAGCTTTTATCAGCCAACTACATATGTCTCACATGCTTTTATCAGCCAGCTACATTTGTCTCACATGCTTTTATCAGCCAGCTACATTTGTCTCACATGCTTTTATCAGCCAGCTACATTTGTCTCACATGCTTTTATCAGCCAGCTACATTTGTCTCACATACTTTTATCAGCCAGCTACATTTGTCTCACATACTTTTATCAGCCAGCTACATTTGTCTCACATACTTTTATCAGCCAGCTACATTTGTCTCACATGCTTTTATTAGCCAGCTTTTTATCAGTCGCTACACTTCTCTCAATGCTTTTATCAACTTTTATCAGTCAGCTACACATGTCTCATAGGCATGGAAGACCTCTTTTACTTTTGCAATTGAAAATTTTTAAAATTTAGTTGTAGGAGAGAGAGAGAGAGAGAGAGAGAGAGAGAGAGAGAGAGAGGATTTGGTTAAAAAGAAAAAAAATAATGCTTGGTTTAAACCATTGGTTTAAAGCCACCAACCCTGTAGGCTATATACGTTTATAAGGTTTGGCATTACACCCCCCCCCTTCCAAAAAGTTGCAGTTTTTTCTTTCTGTTGTAAGAAAATACGTTGTTGGTACAATATTTCCTCATATGCAGCAAAACTGCTTTGATTAATATTGTCATTAACATTATCCTTATTCCATGATTGTTAATATGGAGAGGTTGAAGTATTTAACAAAATAATTTGAACCTAGTCTTCAACTACCGTTATATATTCATCACTTATATATTTCTCTTCTAGTAATTTACTGTTAACCCTCCCTTTCTCCCTCTTCTTTATCATTCTCTCTCTCTCTCTCTCTCTCTCTCTCTCTCTCTCTCTCTGGGGGTCATCCCTATGCTGCCAAGGATAGGTTAGGTTAAGTTAGTTTAGGATAGGTTAGGTTAGAAGAATAGGTTAGGGTAGGTTAAGTTGGGATGTAAAACTGGGGAACATAGATATGCTGCTCTGTCTGGCGCTATACATGCAGACAGAACAGTTATGTTCTTAAAATCATACTAGTGCTGCTTCAGATACAATATTGTTATTATTATTTGCAGTGGAGAGTTTCCATTTCTTAATAGATTGGCCTGATACATCTCATTTATTTACTCCCAAAGTCTCAGCCTTGTGAATGACACATGATTTAGTGACAGGAGTTTTAAATAAAGACGTAAACCACAGTCAGAGGCCAGTGTGTCAAGTCGTGAGGAATGAGCTGTCAGTGACGAGCGTCACCCTCATTTGTATTTATTTACTAATTCTTTTCCTGCAGAATATTTAGTAAGATTCCCAAATTAGTGCATCGTTTTATATATATAGGCTATAATGGAGCTTAAGATATTGTTACAACCCACATAAATGCTAACATTTACCTTAAACACTGGTGTGGTGTGAGCCAGTGCAAACGACTTCTATCACTGTTTCCGCGCCCTCCGTCGGGCGGCGCCACCGTTCCAGGAGTTACACTTTTCCCATAGAAAATCGCGCGACTGTCCCCTCTTATCTTTCTCTATACTCTTTGCTACTACTACTACGACTAAAGCCAGCACTCAAAGAGCTCATACCTCCGTCATCGCCTATACCTGACAACTCAGACCACCATCAAAATTTAATCTACTCTTCCTTGACCCATGACCCACATATCCACAGAATCTCACTGAAACCCATCCATAACCTTTGGAGATATCTTGTGGACAGGCAGACAAAGTGGTGAATACATAACCTCCTTTATCATTCGTCGGCGGAGGTAATATGAATAAAAATAAGAATAAAATTAAAATGAAGATGAAGATGAAGGTGAAGATGAACAAGACAAAGATGAACAAGAAGGTGAAGATGAACAGGACAAAGATGAACAAGAAGAAGGTAAAGAAGCAGATGAAGATGAAGAAGAAGATGATGAAGAAGCGGAAGATGAATAAGAATAAGAATAAAAATAAGAATAATGATAAGAATAATGAGGAAGAGGAAGAAGAAGACAAAGAAGGCGACGAAGAAGACGACGACGAAGAAGAAGGTGAAGACAAAGAAAGTGAAGACAAAGAAGAAGAAGAAGAAGCAGGAGGAGTAGGAGAAGGAGAAGAAGGAAGAGGAGGAGGAGGAGGAGAAGACGAAGACGAAGACGAAGACGAAGAAGAAGAAGAAGGAGGAGGAGGAGGAGAAGACGAATACGAAGAAGAAGAAGAAGGAGGAGGAAGAGGAGGAGGAGGAGGAGGAGGAGGAGGAGGAGCAGGTGGAGGAGGAGAAGGAGGAGCATGTGGACGAGGAGGAGGAGGAGCAGGTGGACGAGGAGGAAGAGGAGGAGGAGCAAGAGGAAGAGGAAGGGGAAGAGGAAGAGGAAGGGGAAGCGGAAGAGGAAGGGGAAGAGGAAGAGGAGGAGAAGGACTAGTACCTGTCGACAACACGAGACTCAGTGACTCTCACAGGCCCTACGGCTCACTTTCAGCCATGTGAAATTGCCTGATGTTGGCTGGATTAAAATACTGTAGTGCTGCCTGCCATGGCGTTGTTTTGTTTTGTTGTTGTTCTGTTGATGTATTTTTGTTGTTTTGTTGTTGTGATGTAATGTTGTCGTTTTGTTGCTTAATGTTGTTGTTTTGTTGTTGTAATGTTGTTGTTTTGTTGTATTGTTGTTTTGTTATTGTAAAGTTTTGTTTTTGTAATGTTGTTGTTTTATAATGTTGCTGGTTTGTTATTGTAATGTTGCTTTGTTGTTGTAATGTTGTAATGCTTCGTTGTCATGTTTTGTTGTTTTGCTGTTGTTGTTTTACTGTTTTGTTGTAATGTTGTTGTTAGTTTGTTGTTGTAATGTGGTTGTTTTGTTGTTGTTTTGCTTTTTTATTGTTCTGTTGTTGGTGCTGTTGTTGTTGTTGTTGTTAATCTGAATGTGACCCCAGTGCACTGCCGTTTAAAGGTGGCCCTCTCCTGCAATCCACCATCGTTCTTTCGGGGGATAGGGAGGGAGTTGAGGGACCCTCGTACAAACAGCCATTGGAGCTGCCTTATTATATCAGTGCCATCACGTGAAGGCGTCCCTCTCCACCACCTGACGACCATGAGAGCGGACAATAGCCACCATTAGCCCCGTCATGATGGGAATAACTCTAGTAGTCTGTTATGGGCGTAAATGGAAATATTAAACTGAGAGTCATAAGAGTTAATAGTTTCGCTGTTAATATTATCACTGTTATTGACGCTATGACTATTTTCACTCGATATTTTCACTATTAATATTGTCACTAATATTATCACTGAACATTTTCACTATTAATATTTTCATTATTAACCTTTCCATGGTGAGGAAGAAAGTGATATTATTGATATTATTAGCTGAAGGTGCGACATAGAAGAGCGAGTGTTATGAGTCGTAAAAAAAAAATAAAAAAAAACTATCACAGAAACCGCCAAACTCAGGAACGTAGCGATATGATTGATGAAGTGGTCCGGAGGGAGGGTGAGGGGGGGAGGGGGTGCTAAGAGGGGGAGGGCAGGAGGAGGGAGTGCTGGGAGGGCAAGGGGGAGAGGGTGCTAAGAGGGGAGGGTAGGGGGAGGGAGTGTTGAGAGGGAAGGGCAAAGGGGCGTGGGTGCTAAGAGGGGAGTGTGAGGGTGAGGGGATACTGGCAGGGGAGGGTGAAGGAAGGGGTAGGCTACAGGAAATGGAGGAAAGGGTAAGGGCGGGTATTGGGAGGTTGGTGGGGGCGTAATTACGATATTTCTTGAGCATAGCGGCCGTATTCTTAGCACTGTGAATCCTGGTGACGTCATTAGTTGTTTATGCATGCTGCCGCCAGAATGTTTTGTTATCGCCCGCCTTTGGAAGGCGGAACGATAATGTTTTTGGCTGCCTCTGTGTGTGTGTGTGTGTGTGTGTGTGTGTGTGTGTGTGTGTGTGTGTGTGTGTGTGTGTGTGTGTGTGTGTGTGTGTGTGTGTGTGTGCTCCCATTATATCTCATGAACGGTTTGAGCTATCAACATGAAACCCTCAGGGTATCAAGGTATGGCCAAAATCATGACCGAGTTCGAAAATGGGTACTCGGCGTCAAGGTCAAGGTCACCAAATTGGCTGCCAAACGTCAACTAGTTTTTATCGATCGCCTTAAGCACCATTATACCTCATGAATGACTTGAGCTATCAACATGAAATCTTCAGAGTAGTGCAATGTGGCCAGAATCTTGGACTTGGCCAACAACATATTCTGGCGGGCGATTAGCATTCGGCTCCCGAATGCTTTTCTAATTTAGCAAAGGTCTCTTGCATTGAAGTAGTATATTAACGCTATACCTAACCCCTCTAGTTTGAAAAGCCTGTCCTAAGCTGAATATAGTCGTCATGAATACTACTACTACTACTACTACTACTACAAATAATAATAATAATAATAATAATAATAATAATAATAATAATAAAATAATAATAATAATAATAATAATAATAATAATAATAGTAATAATAATAATAATAATAATAATAATAATAATAATAACAATAATAATATCCTGAGGTCAATGGAATAAAGCTACAGGGAAAGGCAACCACACGATTTCTGACAACATTGTGACGCTCCTGTTGAAGATGAAACGTGTCTGGGTTTTCATATGTTGTACCCTAACTGCATGACGTTGTTTGGGATGCAGGCTAATTAAATCTAAGAACCACAGGCATTCCACAAATCGCCGTACAAAAAAAGAAAAACCTGGGTCTTCTCGTCACCTCTGCGATGTTAGCGTTTGCGAATATGGATCCACCTTGCGTATTGGTCTGTTTATTTACCTCTTCATCTTCGTTGTCGCAGCTGCCAAAGACCTCACAACAAGACTGACGTGAATATTGTCTTAAAGTAGCAAATACAGACAAACTAAAGGAGTTATCCATTCCCGCTACCTTCAGACGATTTTATTCAGCTCTGGGATGACTAATGCCAAGCGATATGAGGTAGGTGGGGGTGAGTTAGTAAATTCACTCAGTATATTGGCACTTGGTATATTGACACTCAGTATATTGGCACTCAGTATATTGGCACTCAGTATATTGGCACTCAGTGTATTGACACTCAGTAAATTGGCACTCAGTATAATGACACTCAGTGTATTGACACTCAGTGTATTGACACTCAGTATATTGGCACTCAGTATATTGGCACTCAGTATACTGGCACTAGGTATATTGGCACTCAGTATATTGGCACTCAGTGTATTGGCACTCAGTGTATTGGCACTCAGTGTATTGGCACTCAGTGTATTGGCACTCAGTATATTGGCACTCAGTATATTGGCACTTAGTAAATTGGCACTCAGTATATTGGCACTTAGTATATTGGCACTCAGTATATTGACACTCAGTATATTGGCACTCAGTGTATTGGCACTCAGTATATTGGCACTCAGTATATTGGCACTCAGTATATTGGCACTTAGTATATTGGCACTCAGTATATTGACACCCGGTATATTGATGCTCAGTATATTGACACTCAGTATATTGGCACTCAGTATATTGACACTCAGTATATTGGCACTTAGTATATTGGCACTCAGTATATTGACACTCAGTATATTGACACTCAGTATATTGGCACTTAGTATATTGGCACTCAGTATATTGACACCCGGTATATTGATGCTCAGTATATTGACACTTAGTATATTGGCACTCAGTATATTGACACTCAGTATATTGGCACTTTGTATATTGACACTCAGTATATTGACACTCAGTATATTGGCACTCAGTATATTGGCACTCAGTATATTGGCACTCAGTATATTGACACTCAGTATATTGGCACTCGATATATTGGCACTCAGTATATTGACACTCAGTATATTGGCACTCAGTATATTGGCACTCAGTATATTGACACTCAGTATATTGGCACTCAGTATATTGACACTCAGTATATTGGCACTCAGTATATTGGCACTCAGTATATTGGCACTCAGTATATTGGCACTCAGTATATTGACACTCAGTATATTGACAGTATATTGGCACTCGGTATATTGACACTTAGTATACTGACAGTATCTTGAAATTCAGTATATTGGCACTACATATTGGCACGCGGTATATTGATGCTCAGTATATTGGCACTCAATATATTGACAGTATAATGGCACTCGGTATATTGGGATTTAGTATATTGACACACAATATATTGACACTCAGTATATTGGCACTCGGTATATTGATGCTCAGTATATTGACAATCGCTATATTTGCACTCGGTATATTGGCATTCAGTATATTGACACTGGGTATATTGGCACTCGGTATACTGTATACTGATGCTCAGTATATTGACAACCGGGATATTGGCACTCGGTATAATGGCACTCGGTATAATGGCACTTGGTATAATGGCACTCGGTATATTCACACAGCATACTCATGCCTTTTACCCATTCAGTCCGATGACGTCTTCGTTATTTTCGTTCTATATTGGGAAGTTATTAAACTCAGGGGAGACTTACTGATTTTAGCAATGGCTAGACGAAAGGGTTAATGGTGACAATATTGACACCCTCAGCCACCTTTACCTACTCTCAGTTGAATAAAATCGTCTGGAGTTAGCTGGAATGCATACTAGGTTTCTCTCTCTCTCTCTCTCTCTCTCTCTCTCTCTCTCTTATCACAACAAGGTGAGATGAAGTAAGGTACCTCGTAGGGCGGCCTGGGACTCTATTACAGGTGTACCAGTGTCAACCTTTCACTGTTATTTATTATATTTAAAAGTGAAGGTATTAATATTATTCAGGTTCCTATAACCCACTCTCCCTTCATTTTTTTTTCTTTGGGGGGGGGGGACTCTGCCCGACTAAGACATCCCGTAAAAATAAGCATGAACTAAAAAAAAGTTACCTGTGCTTGATTCACAAAAATTGTAATGCAATAATAGTCCCCTGATGTAATTCACTCTACTGTATTTACTTCGACGAAAAAATACCATCTCTCCATCATGAAACTGAACTGTAAAAAGAGACAAACACTAGAGTATGGCTCTAGTCACGAAGAAGTGCTGCGGAAAGGATGCAGGATCGTAGTATTGTTTTATTCTGACACTGAAGTATGGGAAATAATCTGCAAAAGGATGAAAATTTCTGCCTAAAGTGAATGAACTACAGGATTTTTTTTTTCCAGGAAGGACATGGAGGGTGTAAATTTTGTCCACGTTTCCTGTGTTCCCTTGAAAAATATAAATCATAGGAGGAACAAATTATCGTAAGTTTTGTTCTGCAGGATGGACAAGGAGAGGACAGTGTAGAACCTTCTTTGTCTCTTTCTCTTCCTGCGAAACGAATCATGACTACGAGAGGAAGTTGTTTGAAAGTTGATCGAGCTTTTAGGCCTTCATACGAGAGAGGGAGAGAGAGAGAGAGAGAGAGAGAGATTCGAATCCCCCATTTTCTCACTTTTCCAAGTTCATCACCCTCGACTCCGGTTTGAACTTCCAAGATCCCTCTCCCCCCCCACCCCCCCAAAAAAAATCAAAAACCATCGCTACTGCCACAACTACGACCATCGCTACCACAATCGCCACCACAACCACCACCACTATCATCCCTACCACTACAATGGATTATGTCTGCAGTAGATTTCTCCGTGGTTCAATAGATAGTCAAGCGTTATCCTAAATTAACACACATCAAAATGCTAACACTCTCAGCCTCTTTGACTTGCTCTCAGCTGAATAAAATCGTCTGCTGGAATTGATACTATAGTTGTCCCGACCATGAGGGGGTGTAATCGAGATGGTCTGTCACTCCCCTGTCACTGTGGCTTTCTCTGAGTTGAATAAAATCGCTTGACGTAAGACAGTATTAATATTTTTTTCACATACTGCATCCAAAGGGTTAATTCTTACAGTACATGAAACTCGCAATAAAATCTGGCTGAAAAGTAGTACAGAAGGCAAAGGCTATTATTATTCTTATTTATTTGTTGCTGTATTCAGGTTGCCTTTATAGTGGAAATATTTAGAGGAGCGTAAAGTAAAATATGTCATGGTTGGCCTTTGTTGTGCAGAGGAAAACTTTTCGCTGGAGAGTATCACTGACATAAAATCCAATAAATGCGACTTTCATTATTTTATTCCCTGTGAACCAGACAATGCTAAGGAATGTCGGTGTGCATGTATCTCCTCTCCTCTATTTAGTTTTGTATATATAGAAAGTCAACATAAGTCATACCACAATTTCTTCCAACTAAGTGGTATGGTAAATTAGTGAACCTTGTAAATCACATTTATGTGGAATGATGGAGTTTACAAGTTATTTTCAAAAATTTGCTATGGATTAAATAGCAATATATATATATATATATATATATATATATATATATATATATATATATATATATATATATATATATATATATAAAGGATGGCATGGGAGAATTTACGTCATTTACGCGTCTATTCATACTTGTTTACACCGTCTCCATAAACAAGGGATCCATTCTCGGGTAAACCAGGCAGGTACATGTGTGTGGTAGTAGCTTATGCCCAGTCCTGTGTTTTGACGTGTTGGCACTGGTCCAGGCTGCCAGGGAAACAAACAGATCCACACACAAACACTGCCACGCCAAAGCATCACGTCAGCATACAAACTTTTCTCTTCACACAACAACAGATAAAAGAAGAATATACATAAAGTTGGATTTATCTTTCTGTTTTTCCATCAATTTTGTGTCCAGTCACAGATATATAATTTTTCTATATCCTACGATCTACTTTGCAACTAAACTACATATAAATACACCTAGTTGTCTAGTATCAATCTCTAAGTGGTCTATTGCAAAACCGAACCCTTCCACGTCGAAAGAAGCATGACCATAATAACCTTTGCCCTACACCCCTAACACGTTTCCACTTTGGCCCTGCTACACACCATCTCATTTGTGATGTGATGTGGATATCAGTCTGGATTAGTGGAACAGTACTGGAGAAGCTGCTTTTTGAACAATGTGTGAGCAATATAATAATAATAATAATAATGAAAACCTTGCTTTAAGAAATTCTGGCCATCCAGGTATTCTCTGCGGTGGAAAATGTGTGAAATGATATTGTTACCGGTCGTTCACTCACTGACCCACTCATTATCATCCGCTTTTAGCAAGGCGAGGCAATATAGTGTGTGTGTGTGTGTGTGTGTGTGTGTGTGTGTGTGTGTGTGTGTGTGTGTGTGTGTGTCCGTTGCCAAAATATATCGAAAAGTTGTAGGCAAATTTTCGCCAAACCATCAAGAAATAACAACTATGTGGATGTGCAGTAGCCTATGTCAGTGCTTTTAGTGAGGATGTGATAAAAGACGACCGCATGCCAGCAGCCTTATATTTTTATGGGCCGCCTTTAGCAAGGCGAAGAGATACAGTTTTTGTCATATAATATGAATTGGCTTTTTGTGAAACACAGTGACTCAGTTCTGTGGAGTTTTGCTCTTTTAGTCGCCTGCCTTTAGCAAGGCGAGGCAATATAGCTTGTGTGTGTGTGTGTGTGTGTGTGTGTGTGTGTGTGTGTGTGTGTGGCCAAAATTTCTCGTCTTCAAATTTAGTTTGTAGGTAGCTTATACCTTAGCCAACAACATTAGCATTCGGCCCAGGAATGCTTTTGTTTCAATACTATACTATTTTCACTATATCTTGGCCTAAATTGTTACATCTTCATCTTGAATGTTGAGTTGCAATGTAATAACACTAGAATATGACGCTGAATACGAAGAAGTGATATGGGAAGGACACGGCCGTAGCATTATCTGTTTCTGCTGTTGCGCTGAATAGGATAAGCTGTCAAAGGAAAGAAAATCTAGGCCAAGTTAAGGTGAAGGAACTACGCTACTATACGACTTACAGCAAAAGAGTGAAAGCAAAAATGAATAATGAAGAAAGTATATAAAAAGAAAAAGATATAAAATGTAGCCATCAGCAAGAATGTCTATATAAGCATAGAGAGAAAACAACATAATGATAACCAGTTCCACAACACCAACTTCAAGGTGTTGGAGTCTGATGCTAGGCTACCGCTGTCTTATACATATAATGATTGATGATCAGCCTAGTCTCACCGATGGCATTACCAGACGCCTGTTCTAATAACTAGATCATCAGAGACTAATGTAAACCATAGCATGAAACCAAAACATAAAGAATAGTTATGTAATGTACAATCATGTGTTAAAAACTGACAGTGCAAAAGGACGCCATTCCATGTCATCCAATGGACGAGGCCAGAATCTGTGGACAAGCCCCTTTATCATGGCCCCTCCAGCATGGCCGCGGAAGGTTCGCTTTCTCTGGAACTCCAGAGACAGAGTGGACAAGACAAGGCTAACAGACGTGGCAAACTCTAAGGACAAAGGATTCCCTGACTCTGCGTCAGCCTCGGCCAGCGACAAAACCAGCAGGGGCACAGAAGACCCAGTGGCTGCCACAACACATGGTGACAGAAGCAGAGTCTATCCTCCAGCCTTATACTGCCCTCCTTACAGATAGATATCCCTGCCTAAGCCTTGCTTTGGCTTTGCATTCGGAACAGCTACACTCGGTGCTACGTCGCGAAAACAACTCAGATCTTCATCCAGTCTCGCTGAGGCAGCTCACTGAGTTAACTCATCAAACACCGTGGGACTGTACTCTCAGTCTTGTTTATACTCATCGAGTTACCGATTGAACATTCAACGACCAAGGGTAAGCTCCAGTCCTGACTCGTTCGTGAGTCCGGACTCAGCTCGGAGTCTGTCCTAACTTTCTCTTCATCACTCACGATGTGTCCTTCGTCAGTATTCAGGTGCTAACAGTCAGTCGTGGGTGCCGTGGGTCATCCAGTGGCACTGGAGTCTGCGGGCGAATAACCCTGCATGGAGCTTCTGAACACCCCACGGGAAACCGTCGTAAAGATCACTTTATTGGACACCTGATACACTAGCACACTACACTTACACACCCGCTGGGACAGGAGAATTTATCCTTCAAGTTGCTTTGCTCTTACAAGAACATATTTTAGAACTGTTCCTATATCCCTGTATGTATAATAAACATTTGCTTTAGTAAAAATATCCGTTTTCCTCCAGGAACCCCATAAACCGCAAAAACAACGTAAATTACAAACCCCTTTCTATCACACCACAGAGCGGCGATAAAGCTCCATTTCCAGCCAGCCAAACTTGCTCTGATCGTTGTTTATACTCGACCAAAACTTCGGGCCAGGATAAGTTTCATGATCGCTCCTTTAGGATATACCGATACCGTGGCCACCAGAGAGAGAGAGAGAGAGAGAGAGAGAGAGAGAGAGAGAGAGAGAGAGAATTATGAGAAAAGTATGAAAGAGAATGAGGAGAAAGAGAATTATAGATTATGCTGATATACTTATTAAACTTAACTGAATAAGTAACTGGATATAACAGTGGAAATATTAATCACATCTACATATTAAATACGCTAAGAAATACGGAGAGGAAGACGAGCACTTATTAGAGAGAGAAAAGAGAAGAGGAGAGGAGAATTGTGGAGAAGAGAAAAAGAAAAAGAAAAAAAAGAAGGGTAAAGAAGAGAATAAATGGTGAAATAAAAGAAGAGGGAAGGAAAAAAAGGGGAGGAATTATGAGAGAGAGAGAGAGAGAGAGAGAGAGAGAGAGACTGAAAAAGATGAAAAGACAAGGGAAAGGAATACTGAAAAAAAGAGAAAAAAAAATGCAAGTAGGATAAAGAAGCAGAGAATAAAAGAGAAAAGGATAGAGACAAAAATAAATGAGAAGAGAGGAGACGACAAGGAGGCCAAAGAGGATAGACAAAAAAATAACTGTAAAAAGGAAGGAAAAGAAGAGAATAAACGAAGAATTTATGAAGACAGAAGAAAAAGAGAAGAAAGATATGGCAATCATCGAAGCCAACTATCCAGGTTGCCATGACAACGGGAAAGCAAGCAGGAAGAGACGTTGATCCGATATATTTAGCACTGCAGTATCATTTCTGAGCGTTACATTTCCTAATGATCATATATATATATATATATATATATATATATATATATATATATATATATATATATATTTGTTTTTGCCTTTCCTATTGCAGATATATTTTTCTTATTTTAGCGAAGATATGGGAGGAAAAAGGAAATGTATGGTTTGGCTGTGTCAGTGCAAAAAAGGGTAGCTATATAAACAGGTACATACATACTGGTGTGTGTGTGTGTGTGTGTGTGTGTGTGTGTGTGTGTGTACATTACACACACACACACCATTTATTATCTATCTATCTCTTTATATATACATAGAGAGAGAGAGAGAGAGAGAGAGAGAGAGAGAGAGAGAGAGAGCCTACACTACTCTCTGTAGATGATGCAGTGAAATGCAAGTTGCAGAGTTTGGTGAAACAGTCTGGCAATGCGTGAGAAAGATAATGTAAGGTAAGGTAGTCAAGAGGAAAGTGATGGTGTGTGAAAGAGGCACAGAGAGGAATTGTGCAGGGCTGAGAATTAATGGTAGAGAAATGTGCGAGTGTTCAAATATTTAGGAACTATCATGAGCAAAGAGTTATTAGGGAGGATGAGGGGAGGGAGGGAATGTAACGAGCAAGAAAAATATCATGGACTTTAATAGCAGTGACCAGTTGTAGAAATGCAAACTTGGCAGTAAAAAAAAAAAAATGCATGAATATATATCATCACCAACGTACAGCAGTGAAAAGTGGACGATATTATAGGGTTAAAATGCTTGAATATATATCATCACCAACGTACAGCAGTGAAAACTGGACGATATTTTAGGGTTATAAACAGAGATGGTGGTGTTAAAAGTATCTATCTTTTAACTGCCTGTGGAGTGACATGGGAGTAGATGGACATGGGAAGGGATATGTGAAAAGTGTGTGATATTTGACAGTTGACAGACAGACAGACAGACAGACAGACACACACACACACACACACACACACACACACACACACACACACACACACACACACACACACACACACACACACACACACACACAAACACCTATGTGGTTTGGCCATATGAAGCGAATAAGGAGTGCAAGACCGACTAGGAGAGTGCAAGAGAGAGGTGGTTGGACGGAAAAATAGAAGACCGAGAACTAGGTGATAATTTTAATGAGAAAGTATGTGAGGGAAGATGGTGTGACAGTGAAGAGGGGTCAATGCTGAGCAGGGACAAAATGCCTTGAGGTTCTTTTGCTGAGGCCACTCTTTACAGGATTCGGCATCAGAGAATGGACAGACAGACAGATAGATAGATAGACAGACAGATAGACTCGTAGATAGATAGATAGATAGATAGATAGGCAGACACACAGACAGACAGATAAATGAATAGATGTGGGTGTTTATATAAAAAGACAGGTAAACTAAACTCATCTTTCACAAACCTACCACCTTAACCTCTTCAGTCAGTGGCGTATATTTCATTCTTACTTCCACCAGACGGTCACACACACCACAAAGCCAGTCAGGAGACAGGACGTGTGTGCTGGGCAATCCCCAGGTCCTGTCCTCCCCACTTACTGTTTTTTAACCAGCCCATACCCCACTGACCGGGCTAATGTATGGCCCGGCCTGCACTATAGGTGCAGAGAATCTTTGAACGAACGAACGAACGCCAGACGGTATCACTTAATTCTGAAACGATCTTTGGTAGGGTACGGGGTTAATTAAGGCTGTATAAAACCCCTTCAGTCCGAAGAGTCTACCCTAACCTAAATAAAATCGTCCGGAGAAAGAAAGAAAATATAAACTACTTGCCCTGTGCTTACAACTTTTATCGACAGGGAAGAACGAGCCTCTGCCTTTTGTTGGATTTGTTGGAAAGCTTATGGTTATTCGCTTTAATCAGCCTGCATTACGTACTACAGAGTGCGGTTAGCAACGACACACAGAGGCCAGAGACGTTCAGTGCACAACCAATAGCAAATGTTGGCTGACTCAGGTGGGGGAATGAAGTGTGCTACCTGCTCTATTTTTATGTGACAGCAATAGGAAGCGCACACAACCAACCAGACAATAAGCAACAAATAAACCACACACACACACACACACACACACACACACACACACACACACACACACACACACACACAAATTCAAGAGACGGAAGGATACTCGCTCTTGTTTGGGGAGGCACGAGAAGGCAGGAGACAATACTGGAACCTTTGCTCATGGCTGTACGTCCTATGCTTCAAAAATGACAGTCAGAATTTGGGGTCCGACCTTGACCTTTGCGATTTCTGTTTTTGCCCCTTCATTTGGTGCTGAAGAGGGGCGCCTTCTCGCAGTGGCACCAATGTAACTCTGGGACCCCACTGACCTGTAAAACAAATGCCCCTTAACTCCTTCCTATCCCCCGAAAAGAGGATGGTGAACTGCAGGAAAATAGTAACTTCAGCCTGCAGTCCACCGGGTTCACGTTCAGATAAGCCTGGGTTTACAACTGCTGCTGTAGATCATGCACTTTAACCTGACCCAGATTTTCATCCTTTTGCAGCTAATTTCACGTAGTTCAATGGAGGAAAAAGACAGTACCGCGTCTCTGCATTCTTTCTGTGGCACTTCTTCGTGATTAGTATGACATTCTAGTGTTACTCCATTGGTATAACTCTGCACTCAAGATGGAGGGATGGCATTTTCTGGCCAAGGTAAAGTGACCAGCGTATACCACCACCCCTAACAATTCGGTGCCGTGATTTTTAGTGTATTTTTACCTTCAGACGATTTTATTCAAGATTCAGAGACGATTTTTGAACGGGAAGGGCTGAATATCCCTCATTGACCCCCTCAGGCAACAAGGCTTTTCCAAATTTGATCAAAATCTTGAGGGGGAACCTAGAATGAAAAAAAAACAACAACAACAACAACTGATACATAGGGTCAGGAAAACAGCCGTACAGCCACATGCAAAAGTTGGTCGATATTTCTCTTCCAAAAATGTGTCCTGGCGTTTATACAGTACAGGGTGCCTTGTGATTCTCTCTTTTCTCTCTCTCTCTCTCTCTCTCTCTCTCTCTCTCTCTCTCTCTCTCTCTCTCTCTCTCTCTCTCTCTCTCTCTCTCTCTCTCTCTCTCGAAAATTGAGGTTATTCTATGGCCTATTGAGTGACAAATATTATATCAATGTGGGTCCAATTCTCAACCGCTACGGCGCTAGAAATTACTGATAATCTTACGGGCAAAAATTCTCTCTCTCTCTCTCTCTCTCTCTTAATTACCCTATAAGATCATCAGTAATTGTAGCTCCGTATCGGCTGAGGACTGGACCCGCGGTGGTTTAGCAATCATTAGGCAAAATTAGGTCTAGAGTAATTAGGTCAAGAATAATTAGGTCTAGAATAATTAGGTCTGGAATAATTACGTCTGGAATAATTGGGTCTGGAATAATTAGGTCTGGAATAAGTAGGTCTGAAATAATTAGATCTACAATAATTAGGTCTACAATAATTAGGTCTACAATAATTAGGTCTTCAATAACTAGGTCTACAATAATTAGGTCAAGAATAATTAGGTCTACAATAATTAGGTCTAGAATAATTACCTGTAGTTTCTAAATTATCTCACGGGACACATTTCTCACTAAAGAACACAGAGCATCCTTCCTTCTCTTACCTCCTCTTCCTCCTCCACTCTGTGCATTGCACATCCACACTGTGCACTGTGCAGTCCCCTTTTATCTTAGACACCCGTCTTATATATTTTTCAATCTCCCCAATGCAAAGAAAGCAATATAAGGCCAGATTAAGATCTGCACAGATAACCCTGAGTTAACGGTCACTACTCTTACTTTCGACCTGTGATGGGCTGTGGATCACTGAGGGTCCCTGTTAGTCAAGTGACCACCATCGGGATTTTTTTTTAATGTACCAGGGGTCACTGCTTCAGGATGAAACTTGTGTACTTGTCCCACATGGGAGAGTTCCTTGTCTCAGTGGAGCGAACGGAGCTAGGGCTTGATTGACTGCTGCCTACCTTAAAAGCGCCAGGCAAGGCTGCCGCACCATCCCTAAACATCCACACTGTGCAGTGTGTAGCTTCCACGTTATGTTCACAGACTTCCCATTAACTCAATGTACCGGTTTATAATGTAATGCCGTAACTATTATTTTATTTGTTTACTTTCTCTTTCAGGTTACTCAGTCTGGTAGCTTATAGATAAAGTAGTATAGAATGTGACTTTCCCTTTCCAGTGTTTCCTATAAAATTTCCATGTCAGTTTTTCCATGCTGCATGGTGGTTTTTCTAACTTTTTCCTGGAGGGTTTGGTGGTGGTGGGAGCCTTCTTGCTTTACTATCCTTATCCTTCAGCATGTAGAGTTAGATCTTGTAGTCATAGTTTTCTCTGTAACAAGCAGCCTCGAAAGGACCATAAGGTCTGTTGCTGTTTGCTTTCCTGTGTAATCCTCCTCCTCATCATCGTCATCAATCATGAATCACCATCAACCCTCCTCCTCCTCCTCCTCCTCCTCCATCTCATCATCATCACCATCTTTCTCTTTCTCCTTCTCTTCCTCCTCATTATCATCATCACCACCACCATCCTCCTTCTCCTCCTCCTCATCATCATCATTACCACCATCCTCCTCCTCCTCATCATCATCATCACCATTACCACCATCCTTCTCCTCCTCATCATCATCATCACCATCAATCCTTCACGTCTTCTTCCTCCTCATCATCATCAACATCACCATCCTTCTCCTCCTTCTCCTCATTATCATCATCATCATCAATCCTAATCTTCCTCCTCCTCCTTATCGTCTTCACCATCCTCCTCCTCCTCCTCATTATCGTCTTCACCATCCTCCTCCTCCTCCTCATTATCGTCTTCACCATCCTCCTCCTCCTCCTCATTATCGTCTTCACCATCGTCCTCCTCCTCCTCCTCCTCCTCCTCCTCATTATCGTCTTCACCATCCTCCTCCTCCTCCTCCTCCTCCTCCTCCTTATTATCATCGTCACCATCACCATCATTATCATCATCATCATCATCATCATCATCATCATCATCATGACCACCACCACCATCATCATCATCATCATCATGACCACCACCACCATCATCATCATCAACATCATCATCATCACTATCATCCCTGTTTCGTTGTGTGCTTTATAATATTTCTGTTACAAAAGGCGTACGAGAACTTCTGCTCAATCATGTACGTCCTCGGGCTGAAGGGATTAACCTGCCTACCAAACTCTGAGTTACTTAGATCCACTAACTTACCTCTTAATTTTTCGTTCTCTCTCTCTCTCTCTCTCTCTCTCTCATAATTTCTCTACTTCTCTTCCACTCCATATACATTTTTTCCCTCCTCCGCTCTCTCTCTCTCTCTCTCTCTCTCTCTCTCTCTCTCGCCAGCCACATTTTGCTTCCTTTCTTCTCCAGTCTTTCCTTCTTCCCTTCTCTCTCCTTTCCCTTCCTTTCTTCCCTCCTCTCTCTCTCTCCCTTCCCTCCCTCCCTCCATATTTTTCTTCCTTCCCTTGTTTCAGTTCTGCTTCCTCCTCCTTTGCATTTTTTTTACTTCCCTCTTCCTATTAGCTCCCTTTTTCCCTCGCTTCCTCCCTCTCTCCCTTTCTGATTCTCTTTCTCTCTCTCTCTCTCTCTCTCTCTCTCTCTCTCAGCAACTTTCCGCCGCTGTCGTATAAAATCAAACATGTTTTTCTAAAAGTAACTGATCCATTATCCTGGAGGAGGAGGAGGAGGAAGAGGAAGAGGAAGAGGAAGAGGAAGAAGATGAAGAAGAAGAAGAAGAAGACGAAGAAGAGGAGGAGAAGGAGGAGGAGGAGCAGGAGGAGGAGGAGAAACAGGAGTAGGAGGAGGAGGAGGAGAACAATTTAAGGATATATAGGGTTAGCAAAGAAGACCGAGGGATAAGTAGAGGGAGAAGAAGGAGCTTAAAGAAATGAGAAAAGTGTGTGTGTGTGTGTGTGTGAGAGAGAGAGAGAGAGAGAGAGAGAAGACTTAGGACTACGAATAAAATAAAGAAATAGGAAAAGAAAGAAAGGAATGGCAGAAAAGTATAGGTGAAGAAATTTAAAAAAAAAAAAAAAAAACTACTATGGGTGAGAAAGTGAAGGATAAAAAGCGGCATATCTTGAGGACAGGAAAGAGGGTATTACTTAAGAGGCTAAAAGTTGGGGTAAAAAAAAGAAGAGGGTAATTAGAAGAAGAGGAGGAGGAGGAGGAGGAGGAAGAGAAGGAAGAGGGGAAAGAGGAAGAGGAAGAGGAAGAAGAAGAGGAGGAGGAGGGGCTGAAGAATGCAAAGATAAATGGGGAGGAGGAGGACGAGGAAGAGAATGAGTGGAAGATAAGGAGGAGGAAGAGGAGAAGGTTAATGACGTGACACGGCCGACGCGTGCAAGCATGTTGGAGCCTTTAAAAACGAAACGAAAAGAAAAGAGTTCAGTTCAAGGTTTATGTGGGATGGATGAAAGTAAACAAGGAGAGGTGGATGGTAGTCTGTGCTTGAGGACCTTGTAGTAAGAGGAAGGTAAAGGGAAGCAGAGGAGAGGGAAGATTTGAAGAGGAATTGTAGGAGTTTGTGGGAGGTTTTGAGAGAAGTGAGTGTGGTAGCTGGGGATTTGAACGCACGGGTAGGGGATGAAGTAGGAGAATGAACAATAGGAAGTTATGAGGTGCGTGAAGTAAAATGAGATTGAGGAACTACTTGTAATGTTTTCAGAAAGAAGGTTGATGATCCGAAATAAGTGAGTTAAGGGAAAATACAGCCATCAGTCTTCGAAGAAACACTGAACTGCCTGCCGTGCCGAAGAAGCCAATGCATTCACAGTGATCAGTGATGCTATACTAGTCAGGTGCAACCTTACTAGGCAGGGTCACTGTTGCATGAGTTCCTCTCACAATAACAGACTGAGGTGACCCTGTGACTTACAAACGCAAACCTCCTTGCAAACCACTACAATGATGACTTCCATAGTATACATATGTAAGGAGAGTAACTGGACAACAAGCACTGAAGGACTCGTGTTGGTGGACAGGCGTGTGAAGGACAGGGGGACTGATGTGATCGTTCTTAGTCTCTTGAGTCTGGTGACGCATTGTACTGGTAATTTCTTGCTACCTTTTGATTTTATTTAGGTTACAGAAGGAGTTAGTGACGGCTGTATCTGGCCCTCAGACTCGAAAAATCTCTCATCTTAATGGAATCGTTGAGAGATTGCAAAAACTAAGTAAAAAAAAAAAATGCATCATCAGACTGAAAGGGTCAAGGGGCCAGGTGGATGAACAGCAGACCACTTCTTGGTTGAGGAAGTTTAGAATATATGCAGTTGTTTCGGTACAGGATGGAAGAACGAGAGTAAGAAACAGATGGTGAAACAGAAGAAGTTTGGTATGAGGATTGTATGGTTAGATATCAGCACAAAATAAGAGTGGAGTGACTTAGGGCGAGACATGCTGATTAAGAGGGTTGACAGAAGATAGAAGGAAGATCTAGGAGGTAGTGCTAGAAGGAGGATGATGATCGATGGAAAATGGAACAGGGCAATGATTGGTGAAATGAGGTAAGAAACTGATGACAAAAAGGGTTATACGTGTAGCATCTGTAACATGGGAGAGTACGAGAATGAAGGAGTCCTGAGGAAAACTGCATGGAAAAAAAATAAATAAACGGCATTGGAGAAAATATGAAAGGTAAAGTAAAAATCCGTCTAGGAATTTCAGAGAATAAAAAGACAAAGTATATACTATGGGGAAGACAGAGTGAACAAACAGGTGTTGCAGTTATGAGAGCGATAGAAAAATTTAAAAAAACAAAACAAAACTGATGAAGTGAAAAATGAATGGAGTGGTGACAATCCCTGAGTTAACTTGACAGAAATGATATCCAAGTGTCTGTGGTGTTTATCTTGGTCCGGATTTAAGTGGTAAGGATGTCACTGGGTGTGATTGGCAGGAGAAATGGATGTCGAGTAAACAATACATGAATTAAGATGTGGGAAAACAGCAGGAATGCTGGGATTGCCTCAGAGTGCTTCAAGAAAGGGGTGGGTAGTCTTGTGGATTAGTTGCTTACATTGTTTAATGTTTTCTTAGATCGAGGAAAAGAGCCTGAGGACTGTTTGAGTACATGCATTGTACCAGTCCATGAAGGAAACGGTGACAAAAAGAAAAGCACAGATTTTAGAAGTATATAATATATATCTACAGAGCATACTTACTAAGGTATATGGAATAGTGGTAAACGGTGATCAGAGGAGCATTACATCGTACAAACCCCATATCAGGGAGGACCAGGGACGCCTTAGGTGTAACGGGATGATCAGGGATCTGGTACTTGCTTCAAAAAACGAGAGAAAAGTATATATGGAAGGGTGGTATCTGTATGTAGCTTTATTGGCCTAGAGAAGGCAAAAACATAGCTGATAGAGACACCTTGTAGCAAGTGTTACAGAAGCATGAGTTTGGGAGTGCAGTGAATTTATATAAAACAAGTGAATTAGTAGGACAAAAAAGCGAGTATAAAGGGAGTAGGGGTGAATGGTACAAGGTAATAAGAGGTGGCAGGAATGCATGTTATTTCTCCATGGCTGTTCAAACAGTTTACGGACGAGCTGTTGAGGGAGGAAGATATAAAGGTGCTGAAGGAAGAGGAAACCAGTTGTTATTTGTAAATTATACAGGACTGGTCGCAGAATCGGAAGGGAAAATTTAGGAACTGGTGTGAGTTACGAAGTTTGTGAAAAGAGGAAATTGAGGGTAAATGTGAGAAAAAAGATATAATACAGTAGAAACAGAACCCAACAAATTCAGAGCTCACTTAAATGGGGAAAATTTAGGAATAAAGTGTGCTAGATATTTCTGGGTGGAAATAGCAATAACTATAACCCTGGGACCCGAACTAAGCCATAAATTAGAAGAAACTTAGGAGAAAGTTATAAATATTAGGGGGGGTGAAAGGATATGTGGAAGCTGAAACCCTGAAACTCAGGCCCCGAGCTGTCGACGCAAAACATCGCTAGGTTTGCCTCCGCCAAGCCTTGCACACGGGCTCGCTGTACAACTTCCATGACCTTGCTGACCTAATCAGTTCATCGCCCCTTCACACTGTATCACGACAAAAGTTTGGTTGAAATCCATCAAGGGGTTCATGAGATATCACGCCCACAAGGATAAACTAAGTTAACCCTATATGACCTTGACCTTTGCGTCCCTGACCTTGCTGACCTGCTCAGTACAAACGTTTGGTGGAAATCCGTCGATGGGTTTAGGACTGGAATGGGGAACGTCCGGCCTCCGCCGTATAAGGCCCGCAAGACCATTTGATCAGGGCCGCGAGGCAATTCATGAATGCATTTTCATGAAATGAACGAATATATATATATATATATATATATATATATATATATATATATATATATATATATATGTATATATATATATTATGAACTGGGCTACAGTTAATTTTAAGTTGATAATTTTGTATGGCCCGCGAAGGATGTTACAAATATCCTAATGGCCCTTAATAGGAGAAACGTTCCCCACCGTTGGTTTGGGAGGTATCATGTCCCCAAGGATAAACTAAGTCGACCCCATATGACCTTGACCTTTGACCCCTTGACCAAGCTGAACAGTTCATCTCATACTGCATCACTGATAAAAGTTTGCTGGAAATTTGTAGATGGGTTCAGGAAATATCGCGCCCATACTACTGTTACGGACGCACGGACCCATGCACGCACGCACCCACGCACGGACGGACGGACAGAGCAATCATTTAATGCCTCCTCCACCATAGTTGAGTGGAGGCTTAAGAGGATGGGTTTCTTCGGATAAGATGGGGAGGTATAGTGGTGCTGACTGTGTTGTTTGGATGCGAGGCATGGGCCCGGAATGCTGAGGATCTGAAAAGAAAAAAAAAAAGAAAAAAAAAAAGGTTTTCTTGCTTGAATCCGGTCTGTTTGGCCAAGTAGACCCGTCGACCACAGGTAAGAAACTACTACTGTGGGGCCGTCCTACAGATGCGTACAATCCATACAGCACGAGGGGACACGATGACCCCTTGTGGTAGACAGCGCCTCATCAAGGTTAGACCAGAGTCCTTCCCACGGCGAGGTGCAAGAAAAGAGTTTGTGTTGGAAGTAGTGTCTGAGATTTATATGTGCGGTGAGAAAGTTTGACAGGATGGGGAGCTACACTGTAAGATAGGAAGTCTGGAAGTAGAAGAAAGTTCTATGGCCATGAGAGAAACGGGTGATGAGAGTTTGATCTTTAGTACAAAGATCAGAAGTAAAAGGAATAAAGAAAGGAGGAGACAAAGGATGAGGCAGCAAGATAGTGTAGAAGGGATAATGAGAGGAGAGGTCTGAACTACAGGAGGATAAGGGGCGTTATGGCATGGAGCAAATTGAAATGAAGTGGTGTAGAGTGTGTGTGTGTGTGTGGGGGGAGAGGAATGTGTGTTCTCTCTCTCTCTCACACACACACACACACACACACATTGGACCCAGTCACTTTCTTTTCTCCTAATCCTCACGTCCCCCTTGAAAATGTTGAGCCCCACTGATGTGGACCATTATGTACGACAACTGAGGCAATGAAGGTGAGTGAGGCTGCTTTACCCTTTTGGATCCTCACCCCCCCTGGAGTGGGTAATTATAAACATGTATTAATATCTCCGTAATGAAAAAGAGAGAGAGAGAGAGAGAGAGAGAGAGAGAGAGAGATTCACTTAGCCTATATTGGTTCTTCTCTATTTCATTTCTACAACCGTCACTTCCACTGGAATTTAGTGTTCAAATTCCATATTTCTCTAAACATCCTCTCTCTCTCTCTCTCTCTCTCTCTCTCTCTCTCTCTCTCTCAAGCGCCATCACATAATGCAGCTTTTCCGCCAGCTATCCCATCCATCATACACTTTATCTGTGTAGCGTCGTCTGTTGAACCACCCACCCTTTTACCATACCTAACAACAAGGTACCACACATAACTTTAATATTTACACCACCAGACGATTTTATACAGCTTAAGGAGGGATTGTTTGAACAGGGAGGATTAGATACAGCCTTCATTAACCCTTCAGTGTTACAGGATATTATTAATTTGAAATATATAATCGACTGGAAGGAGTCTGATTAAAACGAAGAGACATCAGCATCGTGAACGGGGTAACAAAGTACTTAGCACGTGGGCTGGTCTCGTCGGGTAAGGAAGCTCCCAAACACCTTTTCCTAAGCTATTTATTACATAACATCTTACCATCCTCTTCTGTGTTATGTATTCCAAACACCTTTTCCTAAGCAACTTATTTCATTACATTTTAGTCTTCTCTTCTGTGTTATGTAAATCCTTCCGATATTGCCATATCCTGCATAAATAGCGTACAAAAAATTACCAGTCAGACATATCTACAAATAAATCGATTAGGAAAAGGTGTTAGGTAGCTTCCTTAACAGCCGAAAATAAGGGCTATGGTTCCTGTCACACGGCAAGGCTTCATCTGGCCTTGCAATGACACTGGCAAGGAATCAAGACGGTGTGTGGCATTCAGATGGTACTCACGAGCCTTCTTGCAATCAGTACTTTTGTCAAATTTGAGACAGGTTTCCTCGTCTTTATTTTCCCCACTGTTGACAACCTCGATTCTTTTAACCCCTTGAATCCATTTTTTTTTTTATTCTTGCAATTTCCAGGCAAATTTTGATCACTTTAGGAAACACTTCTCGCACTGAAGAGATATAGTGATGGTTATATCTAATCCCTTCAGGAGGAAAAAATCGTCCATTAATAAACAAATAATTCGGCATTGAATAAGTCACTGGACTGAAGGAATAAACCCCATTTGCTTAGGGATAAATAAACGGACCTTATTTGCGATATTCTCCTGCTTGACTCATTTAGAAGGGCAAGCTGGGAGGTTTCCAGCCTTTGATTTCGTCTGTTTGCATATATAAAAATTTGTTGTTCACGTGGGTAACGGGGAACGTGCAGAATGTTTGTAATGGCCGTATTATCATGACTGTAAATGTGTATTAAGCTAGGTTCAATTCCCAGGCCAGCCATAATGCCATTATACCCTAGTCTGTGCGTACCTGGAACTAAAACAGGGACCTGGATCTGTAAAGCGACGGTTGCGTGTCGTGGCTAGGGGAATAGATGTTGGGTGCTTTCCTTGTTAGTCACACTCACGGTCTGTATACAGTACATACAGTATATCGGGTTTGGTATGGGAATATTCTGCAGTTCGTCAGCAGGGACAGATATAGGTTAATACTTTTGCATGCTGAAGAACATAGATATCTATTTGACCCTAACGTTTTGTGTTTTAGAGCCATGTTTACCAGGGCTATTAACCAATATGCAGCATAAGCAAGTCTCCATTGCAGTTTAACCCACTGGTGCCTCAGGTCCTTCAGACTGAATGGAATCAGGCATTTTCAAAAGTTAACGAGGAGGAAAACTCCAGGATAACGACTTAAAAGCTTCACGACTATGAGTTGATAGGCGGAGGGTGGGGCAATTAGTACCCTTCCAGCACCCCCCCCCCAACACACACAGGAACCCTGGTCACTAACGGATTAATATCGCTCCTCTGAACTCTGCTTGCGTCTCTCCACCACTACTGCGGGCGCGGAGCACCAGTTTAGCAACAAACCCTCATCTCTTTTCTGTCCAAGTCTCTTGCAAGAGTTAACCGTTACTCCCAGTCCTTCATGTATGCGACAGGTCAGCTCTGGAAATGTCTTACTCTCTGTATTTCCTACTGCCTATGACCTCCAGTCTTTCAAACGCAGTGTGTCCAGGCATCTCGAAATGAACGGATCTTGAATTTGGCCCTATGTTATCTCGCTTTTGTTTTCACTTGGGGGAACAATCTCGCAGGCTCCTGGCCTTTGGTTCCTTCTTTCTTGCATTAAAAAGAAGTAGTTCTGTTTCTTAATTTTTATTTAATCTTCATATTCCCTCTAGTTTGACTGTCCAGTGTGTGGCAGCTGTGTGAGTGAAGACAGTGTATAAACACACAGTATAATACGTAAACTGTGTGTGTGTGTGTATGTGTGTGTGTGTGTGTGTGTGTGTGTGTGTGTGTGTGTGTGTGTGTGTGTGTGTGTGTGTGTGTGTGTGTGTGTGTGGAGTCAGGTCAGTGTTCCTTAGTGCCAACAGAAATAAATATTCGTTACTACTATGACTGTGTTGATGTTGGCATGTAATAAAGCAGGTATCAAATACCACCTTTACTTGCCTCACTCCCACCACTGCCTTCTCTCCCCCTCTCCCTTTCTCTCTTCTCTCTCCCCCTCTCTCTTTATCCTCTCTGTCTGCCTGTCTGTCTGTCTGTCTGTCTGTCTCTCTCTCTCTCTCTCTCTCTCTCTCTCTCTCTCTCTCTCTTTTCCTACCCTATCTTCCTCTTCTCTCCAGATACTCTCCTTCTTCCCTCTCACTAGGCAGCTCTACATCAACACATATACAGTTTCTCTTTTGTGTGTGTGTGTGTGTGTGTGTGTGTGTGTGTGTGTGTGTGTGTGTGTGTGTGTGTGTGTGTGTCTCTCTCTCTCTCTCTCTCTCTCTCTCTCTCTCTCTCTGTCCCAGAAGGCTTCACGTCACACCTAATTTTACTAATAAGCTCTTACAATGCGTCTCTCTCTCTCTCTCTCTCTCTCTCTCTCTCTCTCTCACCAAATATCAGTTCCCTCACTCATTTCTTTCTCATACTTCGCAGCTTCTGACCAACTCTTTCACTCCTTCTCTCTCACCACATTAGCCACTCCATTCTTCTCTATACCCATTCTCTCCTCCAGTTACCATTCCCATTACCGCCTTCTCCACTAATCCACTATCATCATCATCATCATCATCATCATCATCATCATCATCATCATTCTAACCTTAATTCCCAACTAAGAGATGGCCTGAGGGAAGACAAGAATAGAAGAAGAAACAGAAGGAATGGGAAATGAATTAAGGAGAAAGGTTTGGAGGAGTTACAAGAACAGGGATCAAAGAAGGAAGGCAGAGGAGAGGAAGAGCAGGCTTGGTGTGCATGGGTAGGGTTTTTTAAGGGGTCAGTGGCTATCACATGAGAGAGTCTGGGTGTTATGTACGATGGCAGAGGGACAAGGGGGAAAGGGGCATTATTCTTACCGCTTTTCTTTCTCGATTTTCTATTGTCTGTGTCTTCTTTCTTCGTCAGATTAATGGTAACTCTCTCTTTTTCTTTGTGCTTTTTTCTGTCTGTGTCTATCTGCCTGTCTCTATCTGTCTCCGTGTCTGTCTCCCTCATGTAAACATATGTATAAAGTATGTCTGTATGCACACGTGGGTTTGTCTACTTCTGTGCTTTTTCTCGTTTTATCTTTCTTCCCATTGGTCTGTGCAGCCTTAATGACCCTAACTGTATGTGGGAAATGAGGTCTGGATGATGGTGATGATGATGACGACGATGATTGCGAAAATGACGATGATGATAACGATGATGATTGTCAAATTATTACCAGATCAGCATTCTCTCTCTCTCTCTCTCTCTCTCTCTCTCTGCCAGCCAAATTACAGCCCTCCCACCGTACTGAGTGTCTGAAAGCAGAATATAAACGTGCCTCTTCGCCCCTATGGACTGCTGCCATTAAACTGAAGTGTGGGTAAAAGCTCAGTAATCGTCCATATCTGGGGTGAGAGAGAGAGGGAGAGAGAGAGAGAGAGAGAGAACAGGTTAACTAACACTTCTATGCTTGCTCTTGTATACGGTCACTGTTTTTCCTTTAAAGCTTGTGGTTTTAAATTAATGCCTCAAAAACTCAGTCCTTTCTCCTTTCAACTCGCTACGGTCTTCCATGTGACTGCCCTCTTTACCATCAAACACACAGATCAATCTTTCATCATCAGTCAGTAACCTCAGTGTCTCTTCCTTGCTGTCTGTCTTGGAAAAATCACATAACTCCTGTTGCTAAATCAATTTCGCTGAAGTTAGGTGTGCTAAACTGTCTCCTTGCGTTCTTTAACCCTACTCAGTTATTTTCTGAAGTAACTTTTTTCGCCCCCCTGTAGAGTACAACTTCCATGCGTGGGGACTCCACGTGTACACCACTTAAAAAAAAAAAGTGGCATCAAAGGCTTCTCGTCTGTCCAGTTCCCTTCCTCTCACTGACTCCCTTCAGCCTTTCTCTCTGTGCCTCAGTGTTGCATCTGACCCTCTTCTGTCCCGATTGTTCTGGTTACGGCTCCAATGAACTGTCTATTTGCAACCCTCTCCCATTACGTCCAGCATGCAGCACCTGTCTAGCTACATACTCACCCTTTTTTTCCTGCTTGGTAATCCATAAATTTACAGGTGCTCTCAGTCCTTCATGAACAACCATTAAAAAGCTATCTAATCTGTTATCTGATTGATCGTTTTTATCCAGCTATATATTTTATATTTTTTCTTCCAGTCTTTGGACAATAATAGGGTGTAGAGGAGACTCTTCTAATGGCAGGGGTAAAATATTTCCTTCAATAAGCCTTTCACGATAATAGGACCATCGAAATTTAAACTTCATCGTCTGGTGGTGGCAGGAAAAAAAAAAAAGGGTAATTAGATTGAGGTAGTTAATTTATTACCAGAACAAAAGTTCGTTGTTTGTCTCCATGTCCACTTATTCTGGCAATTAAAAATACCGATTAATTCCAACGTTTTTAACCCCTCTAACCCAAAGACGTCATTTTTAATTCATTGTCGCTGCAGCCATAAAAATGGTTCCAGTGGAAAAAAAAAAGTTGGTGAGGGCTACATCCATTCCTCGAGCTGGCACAGTTTCTCCTGAGGTGAATTTAAATGTCTGGAGATTAAAAACTGAAATAAATATATGTCGTCAGATTGAAGGAGTTAACATTAATAGGTGACATAAAGCATACACTGCTACAGGATATATTTCAAAGCTCTTCGTGGTGTGGCTCAAAAGGTTATTCGCGGCTGGAGTCCTGACATTTTTCGACTGTCTGTACACCGCTGATCAACTCCGGAACTGCCTTTATTAGTCCGCTCTTCCCTCAAGTGTTTTAAATATCTGTCTATGCATTTTCGATTTTGGAGATCCTGATTTTGGCATTCTTGTGCCACTCACTATGGAAAGAATATATATATATATATATATATATATATATATATATATATATATATATATATATATATATATATATATATATATATATATATATATTGGCTCTAAGACTTTGGTTGGTTAAAAAAAAACAAATGAGGTGATTGGAGGTGGGTTGGGAAGCAGATAAGCAGGTAATGGTGGGGGGAATAGGGAGCGAGATAGGGTAGTGGATAGGTAGGTCAGTAGGTAGGTAGATATGTAAGCAGGTAAGCAGGAAGGCAGGCAGGCAGGCAGGTGGGGACGCAGGCAGGCAGGCAAGCGGGTAGGCAGATCGGTAGGTAGGTAGGTCAGCAGGCAGGTAAACAGGCAGACAGGTAAAGAAAGAAAGGTAGATGCACGGAAATAGAAAACGATACTAAAACTGTCACCCCGGAACGAAGCCTCACACACATTTCTCCAGGTCCAGATATTCAACATTTCTTCTTCCAGCCTAACATGACCCCAGAGTTGTTGGAGGCTACGGTTCCCTGCGGCGGAAATCGTGAAAAGACGTCAAAGAAATGTACGTAGTGTAGCCTCTGTTCCTGACGTTTTTACGGTGAGGGATGGACGAAGAAAAAAAAAAAACCTGGGGTGAGGTAGCCTGGTTGAAATTTAGATCGCATTTTCGTTTGCATGGGAGATTTCGAAGAGCTTCTGCTTTTCAGATATAGATTGTATCTTCATCATCGTCAGCTTTCATCATCCATCCTCATCCTCATCATCAATCATCATGAGTTATCGTCAGTCATCATCACTCATCAGTCATCATCATCACTCATCATCATTCATCAGTCATCATCATCAGTCATCAATCATCATCAGTCATCATCATCACCATCAATTATCATCGACATCAATCATCATCATCAATCATCATTATCATCAGTCATCATTAGTCATTATTTTCATCAATCATCATTATCATCAATCATCATTAGTCATTATTATTATCAGTCATCATCAATCATCATGAGTCGTGAATCATCATCAGTCATCATCAGGCATCATCATCAATCATCATCATCACTCATCACTCATCATTAGTCATCATCACCATCAATCATCATCGTCATCAATCATCATCATCAATCATCATCATCAATCATCATTATCATCAATCATCATTAGTCATTATTTTCATCAATCATCATTAGTCATTATTTTCATCAATCATCATTATCATCAATCATCATTAGTCATTACTATCATCAGTCATCATCAACCATCATGAGTCGTGAATCATCATCAGTCATCATCAGTCATTATCAACATCAAACATCATCAGTCATAATAAGTCGTGACTCATCAATCATCAGCAAACATCATCAGCCAACGTCATCAGTCATCATCATCAATCATCATCAGTCATCATCATCATCATTCATCATCAAGCATCATCATCATCATCACCACTAATCTTCATCGATCATCAGTCATCAATCACCAACCATCATCATCATCATCATCATCATCATCATCATTATCCTAACCCTCCTTCTCACCTAAGGAAAGGTATATCAGGAACCAGAAACAAGGAATGAAAGTGGTCGTGTGTAGCATTGTGTCGCCTGACAGCATGTAGGAAGCCAGTGTTTAAGACGGTAAAAACAACAGTGTTTCTTTTGCATCAGTCTGAAATAACAGATAGTACAATATTTAACCTGCTCAGCTCGATGACGCTTTCCAAAATTTTCACTTTGTTACTTCCAGATGATATTATTCGACTGAAAAAAGATATCTCGCGGCCAAGGGGTTAATGAAGGTTATGTAAAGGTATCTGCTACACCAGGTGAAGCTTCTGAAAGTACTAAGGAATCAAATGAAAAAGAAAGACGTCAGATGAATGAAAATGTTAAACGTTTTGGAAAATAAAGAGGCCATCTACAACTGCGACTATTAAATGATGCGAAAGGTTGCTTGAGATAAAGTTGAGAGAGTCTGGTAGCATAAGGGGCAGTTTTGATGGCAGAGATATGTACCAGTCTCTGTTAAAAGACTTCGATATATTTTACACAATGGCAAAAGAAGCGTCACCGAAAATTCGAAAAGGATCATACTGTAGGTAGGTGTCTTTAGCCCTTCAGCCAGAGGACGTTATTTGAATCTTGAACAATTAGCATCAAAAGTCCTTACACCTACCCTACATCCTTATCCACTTTGAAAATCAGGCTCGTAAATCCGCAGCAAGCATCAATCCATGGCTACATTAATTCATTCTTGTCGTTTGTTGCAGACGTACGGCACTGGTTACTCAAAATTCATGGTTAGACAAGCAGGAGGGGCGACAGGACTTCCAACTGCACTTGCCGCTACCTGACGATTTTACTCAGCTTTGGGACTGCATCCTGGTAGTGAAGGGGTTAAAGAAGGTTATATCTAACCCCTTCAGTTCGAAAAGTGTCTCCCGAGATGAATAAAATTGCGTGATGTAGCAAGAATTAAATAAAAAATACTAACTGGAATGAAGGGTAAAAATAAAGGTAGGATGATCACAAGTGCAATACCACGACAGAACCCACAATGACAATCAGACGGCCAGAAAGGTGGTTGGGGTGAAAGGCCTGCCTATCTGTTTACAGCCAGGCATCCTTAACTCCTTAGGGGGTGGCTGCAAACATAATCGCTTACAAATTACAGTCACTAGCCGTCATGGTGCCCTCACTCCAACTCACGCCATCCTAATTCACATGCCATGCCTCTCCACCCCATCCCTTCACCTCACCCTGTCTCCTCCTCCCTCTGCTTCCCTCTACCTCACTCACAGACACTCCTAGTCTGTGACTTCTTCTTCATTTTTTCCAGTAACACTTTCCAGCACATCCACGGCAACATCACACCGCTCCTTAACCTCCTCATTTGTCACCCTGTCTCTCCACGCACCTGCACACATTACTCTCAAATTATCAATGTCTTGCTGTTGTGGAAGAGCTCAAAGAGTTTAAAAGAGTGTTTCTTATTTCTGAGTCGCGATCCCTTACTAGTTGGTTCACATCTCTACGTCCCCTCAACCTCCCCACCTTTCCAGTCGTTCAGACTTTAAAAATTCCTCCCTAAATTATTTTTACTACACTGTTATGGCACCAGGCTCATCTGAACGTGAACACAGTGGAATGCATGCCGTGGCTGCTCTTCTTCTGCAGTCCACCCTCTCCTTGTTTCTAGGGACAGAGAGGGAGTTGAGGGACGTTTATATAGCCGTTCATTAGAGCTGCTTGATTTGGTGCCACGACGAGAACGTGTCCCTCCTGCATTTTGGTCATTAAAAGCAAGATAAAGAATCCTGTTTTGTTTTAAAGAAGTCATTCCTTTACTAAAACTGGTTCATATAAGCAACTCCAAAGCACATTGAGTAAGAATTATGACACTGATGCATTGTTACTAAGTTTGAATGCGAGGCCGCTCACTAGAGAAGGCAGTGGTGATTCCCACAACGTTCTCTTGTTGTTCTGTATTTCCCGTTGACAGCGAGGAGAGCGGAAAAAGTATCCTGACAGAGATACCTGCATTGTTGGATCATAAAAATTACACCCCTTAATTACACCAACACAAGAGAACATAAACATCACCACATTGTTATAGGCTTAGCCACATGATCAAACGCTGTCACATGGTCATACTATCACATGATCATTCTATCACATGGTCCTACTATCACATGGTCCTACTATCACATGGTCCTACTATCACATGGTCCTACTATCACAGGGTCATACTATCAGATGGTCATGGACAATCACAACCACATGGTCCTACTATCACATGGTCCTACTATCACATGGTCATACTATCACATGGTCATACTTTCACATGGTCATACTATCACATGGTCATGGACAGTCATAACCACATGGTCATAAACTGCCTAGTCATAAAACAGCACCCCATCGTAATAAAATATACCCTGTGGCCACAAACACCACCACACGACCATGAAGCACCACAAAAGATAATAAACACCACAACATGATCAAGGTCGTGAGTGCCACCACAATGTCATAAAACACCACAGTATCATAAAACACCACAATATAAAACACCACAATATCATAAAACACCACAATATAAAACACCACTATCATAAATCACCACAGTATCATAAAACACCACAATATCATAAAACACCACAATATAAAACACCACAATATCAAAACACCACAATATAAAACACCACAATATCAAAACACCACAGTACCATAAAACACCACGATATCATAAAACACCACAATACCATAAAACACCACGATATCGTAAAACATCACATTATCAAAAAGCACCACAATATCATAAAACACCACAATATAAAACACCACAATAAAAACCACCACAATATCATAAAACACCACAATATCATAAAACCACAATATCATAAAACACCACAATATCATAAAACACCACTACGTTATAAAACACCACAATATCATAAAACACCACAACGTTAAACACCACAATATCATAAAACACCACATTATGATAAAACACCACAATATCATAAAACACCACAATATCATAAAACACCACAATATAAAACACCACATTATCATAAAACACCACATTATCATCAAACACCATAATGTCATAAAGCACTACTACGTTATAAAACACCACAATATCATAAAACACCACAATATCATAAAACACCACAGTATAAAACACCACAATATAAAACACCACAATATAACACCACAATATAAAACACCACAATATAAAACACCACACTATCAAAACACCACAATGTCATAAAACATCATCACATGATCATAAAACACTATCATGTGGTAAGGAAGCAACACCACTAGGTCAGGAGTTTCTGTAATATTAACGACTTGCTCATGGACACTAATAACACCATATGGTCATAAAACACAACCTCAGAGTCATAAACCTCAGTCAAACCAGCAAGAGCATATCCGTAATTACTTATAGTTTTGTCAGATTTCCCTCTTGCTTTGAGACGTAAACCAGGAAGCACAGTTTTAGTGTACGGCCAAGACCAGCAGTGATTATTGTTTGAGTCACATAACCAAACACAGCTCAGTCCAAAAAACAAATATGTGAGTGTAAGAGACAGAGCGCTATCTCCTGCGGAAGTTGCGAAGAACTTGCATTTTAAGCGTTTGTCAATTTTTTAGTAATGACAAGAGATTTATGTGCTGTCTGCGAAGGAAATCAACTTTTTGATATTTAATATCTAATAACTGGTGCGCGCTTCATCCACCAGTGCAAGACTTCCTGGTATGTTAATTCTTCCTCGATATGGTCTGATTAAAGAGAGAGCAGGAAGATGACCAGAGGGCGGGTGGAGTGAGAAAGAAACGAAAGCCTTATATGTACACAAAGAAGAATGTGCTTTGAAGGCTGGAGCAGAGTAGAGGAAGATTATGAACACTGAACATAAGGGAGTGCTTCATCGTGCGACAGACAGACAGACACACACACACACACACACACACACACACACACACACACACACACACACACACACACACACACACACACACACACACACACTTGTTCATACCATTCTCTATTTTTCCTCTCAGTTTTCGTCCCCCCCCCCCAGCGGAAACTACTCACGCCCCCACATTAAGAACAAGCAATATAGAAGGTTTAGAACAATGGCCTTCCTTGAGACAGACTGAGAGAGTATACTGCTGACAGTGAGGAAAGGAAAAAGTTGACACTGACCAGAGAGAGAGAGAGAGAGAGAGAGAATAATCCCCTATTCCCCAACGTCATATTACAAGCCTTCCTCCCGTATCTCCACATCTTCAGCACGAGGATTATTTCATTACTATATTTTTGTAGTGTACAGACGATTTTACTTAGCTAAGGAGAGTGACATAGAATAAAGGGTATAATCTTCATCAACCCCTTCGCTTCTGCATTGCTCTATTAGACTGACAAAGTAATATGGCCGAGTAAGAATTTTATGTATGAAGTTCTTGGGCTGAGGGGGTTAAGATTTATACGTAATGTTTCGGGTGTGTGGGTTGGAGGGAGGGACGCCTGATGGTGTACAGGGTGACATTGAGGAGGTTCAATTATGGCCACTTTTTTCATGGTTCAAGGTGTCTGCTGTAAACTGATGCTGATTCTCCATGAAGTGTTCTGATCGATTACTGACACGGTTCACAATATGAGATTAATTCAGCGTTAAGATTTTTTTTTTTCTCAGCATGAAGGTAAGTGCTGATTTTATTCATGTCTCTATGCTTCCTCCTGAAAAGAGTAATCTGAGAGGAAATAGTCTGTCGAATTATTGATTATCCTTGATTTTTAGGCTCATTTGTGGACCTGCAGCTTTAATGTTGGATAAATCGACTTAAAATGGATTATTTGGACTAAACTGGGAGTATGCAGCAACCTGTTCTCTAGAGATTATGGTGTTTGTTGCATGTTTGCTTGTGGAAGGTGCAGCCACTCTTACTATATTCATGTGATCGACGAGATGAAACAAGGCTCAGGAGTCCTTCCAGCATTGACATTAAAATAGCAGCAGCTTCAACCTGGTGCTTCGTTTCTTGTCAGTCACACGTTTCGGGTAAGTGTGGCCTTGTGTTTTGTCAGTGCACCGAGCCATTTCCTTGTTAATGGTTTCCTTCTCTCTCTCTCTCTCTCTCTCTCTGTCTCTAATGACCTAGTGACCTAAATTACTGACATGTTAGATAACTGTTAGTAAAAGATTCGATAGTAGTACAGTACATCTAATATAAACATTATTCAGTAATAAAGGAACGTATGTCTTTTTTTTTTTATTATTATTATCATCATTGTTGTTATTGCTGTGGTTCATAATGCCTCAGTTCCTTGTCTGGGAGACAAGATTTTAAAACAAGACATAATTGCTTTACTTAACTGATGCAAACTGTTCTATAGCTTCCCATTTGAGAAGAAACACTGCAGAATACTCTGTAGGTCAACAAACAAACAGAGCTGAGATACAAATAATTATACATGGGCGAGGAAGGCCTGGAAGTCATTACTGTGCAGGTAATGAGACCAATATATGAAGCTTCCTTTTTCGCTTCCAACATCAGATAATAATTGCGACGAATACGGGAGGCTGATATGTTTTAATCCATTCACTAAGATAGCATATGCATTATAATTTGGGGAGGTATCGATCGAGTGGTTCGAGAAGCGGGTTGCTGTCCAAAAAAGACGCGAGTTCAAGCTTAGGCGTGGGCAGGGAACAATTAAAAACATCCTTTACATAACTTCTAAAAGACTCACAGACATGTCATAACAACCCCGCTGTTAATGTTTCATACCATAAGTCCTGAAAGAGACATCCCTTGCATGTATTCAGTATGAACAGTTGGTATTAGCGTCAAAGTGGTGACATGATAAGAGGACTCCTGGGCCTGAGGGAACAGACTATGAAATCTATGCTCAGAGAGATACATAAGACAGAAATATATTGCATTGCAGGTACCTTTACACAATTATATTAAGCCTAGGAGGTTTTTGGAACTGGAGGAATCAGATAATCGTGTAGACTTAATTAACACCTCCACTGACAGAGGTTCCTCGAAAATTAATTAAATCGTTTGAAATTAGCAAGAAAAAAAAAAAAAGGACATCATAAGACTGTTAAATATATTAGCATCAGTTAAGGACATTCCATCATAATCTAACCTTTATATACTCAACAACCTTAGCCCCTCAACATCCTTCATCCTCTACCCTCCAACTCCATCGTACATTCATTAATCCATTCACTACGATGACCTATGTATTTAGTTTGTTCCTGCTATCCCCAGACGATTTGAGTTAGCATAGGAGAGTTCAAACTTGGGAATCATACAGTCTTCATTAACCCTTGCTACACATGAGCTCCTTAAAAAAGAAACTGGAATTAGCAGGCATTTAATACAAACAGGACTTCCACTTAAGGTCGCTTCCACAGTCCCTGCCTAGCGTTAAGATACCAACCAACGAAAATCTGGATCAAATTATGGTGAAAGGACTAGAACCCATTCATGTAAAAAAAATCCACCCATCTGGCGGAATAAATAACAAAAAATAAGAAAGAAAAAAAACAGGTCATAGGATGCAAGGGGTTAACATGAGTATTATTAGATGAGTTACCATGGAATCCTTCGTGACCTCTTTCTCCCCAGTAATGCTTATTCTGTTAGGGATTAATATTATTTTTCTTTCGTGTTCGTCTCCGTCTTTTTCTTCTTTCCTAGGCAGGTATATCAATTGAGGAAGCGAACATACAGTAGACAGTCGCGTATGTATTAACTGTATCTTCCTTATTAGTCTGACGTTATTATTTTAATGTGCTTTTTATTATATCATAGCACACACTGTACATCTGCTCATCGTTCTGTTTACAAATCCACCGTTTTCTTTCATATTCGCTGCGATTACTTAAGCTTATAATTCTTGCTACAAACAGAAGACTTTTACACAGCTTAGGCAAGACCTTTCATATCTCTAGCCCTGCCAAATCGCAGTCTATCCCAAGCACAATAAAACTATGAAACAGCAGGAATGAACCAAAATCACGTCCTCTGTCTGAAGGGGCTGTTATTTTGCTGCTCTTCATTTCGCGCTATCAGTTTACCGCAAAGTACTTTTTGATTACACATAGCGACATCAGTTTCAACCTCATGTTAATTATAAAGCCCGTTTCCATTTTCTACGTTTCTTTAGTTATATATTTTAAAACAGCACAAAGAGACGGTGGATATACAAGCTTTGCAGTCTGTAATTGGTTGTAATTGTATCTGTATAATGTACCAGTCCACATTAGGTCTACTACGGGATTGCACCTTCGCAGGGAGAGTGATAGCCACAAATGACCCTTTCCCATGTTGGCGAAGTATGAATGAGGTAAAAGGTATTTGTATGAAGAGAGATGCAAATGAAAGTGGAACTGTAATACGTGCTATATCAGAGTTTGCGAGAGTCTGTATATGTCGTTGGTGGAGTGGCCGGGTTCTGAACATATGAAGCATATTAAAACACATACTACCACCACCCACTTTAAACGTTCGCCTAGACTCGGGACGCACGTATTGCAAGAAGAGTATGGTTTCGATCAAGCCACCGCAGTTCCCTGTATCTAATATATAAATGTGTGTGTGTGTGTGTGTGTGTGTGTGCCCTCAATGCACGTCCAAAGTTTTAACCACTGAAAACAAAATTTCTGACATCTCCATCTGGACCAGGTTTTAGGCAGGATGGGACACCCGGACCGTCTTGCCAGTGTACTGTATATCTATGTATCCATGTATCAATCTCATTTTCTGTCTATACCTGTGTATATTTGTTTACATGCATAATCATATGTATGTGCGTACGGGTATGTAAGTAAGTATATATATACATATATATATATATATATATATATATATATATATATATATATATATATATATATATATATGTAAGTATGTATGTACTGTACGTACGTGTGTGACACTGGATAGCCTAAAAGTACAAGCTCCTATGCTCTCAACTGGGAGGAATGATGGTTCTGTTAATCTATTTGTCTATATACCCGTCTATCAATCTATCTACCTATCTATCTATCTATCAATCTCTCTATACCTATCCCTCTATCTAGCTTGTATTTAAAAGACCAACACAAAACCACCAGCCGAGCCAAGCTTACTTTAGTCCAGTGTGGGATTGTAAAACTTGCCTGCTACTCTGGGGGCCACGACGGTGACACAGTAAGAGGCTCCACCCAAACTTTACCCAGGCAGGAGTGGTTTATCGCTGGGGTGTTGTTGGGTTGCGTTTTTAGCAATGCTGGTTGCTGAATGTGTTGTTGCAGAGTTGGGGAAAGATAGCCTTGGTGGTGGTAGAAGTAGTAGTAGTAGTAGTAGTAGTAGTAATAGTAGTAGCAGGAGGAGAGAGAGAGAGAGAGAGAGAGAGAGAGAGAGAGAGAGAGAGAGAGAGAGAGAGAGAATTTTTTTTTCTTTCCCTCGGTGAGTCATGTCGCCAAGTTTAGAAACAACACAGGTAAGTAGCTCTGAAGAGGCTGAGAAAATACCTGGTTTTCTGTTCGTGACCTTTTTATAGTCTTTGCATTTTTTTGACAATTTTCACTCAGATTTTACGTCGCTTTGGTTTTAATCTTTTTGCTCCTGTGTACGTAGCATTTTCAGTTTTTTTTTCATCTACATTTACATACTGCTTTCTGAAAATCTTTGCCCACATTTATCTAACATTATCTGAAATTAATCTTCCACATTTACATTAACCGTATATTACAATTTTCGTCCACATTTACCTTGGCAATTTATAAACCTTTTCGTCCACATTTACTTTGGCAAATTATAAAGCTTTTTCCCCAAATTTTCCTTGGCAATTTATACAGCTTTTTGTCCACATTTACCTTGGCAGTTTATAAAGCTTTTCGTCCACATTTACCTTGGCAATTTATAAAGCTTTTCGTCCACATTTACCTTGGCAGTTTATAAAGCTTTTCGTCCACATTTACCTTGGCAGTTTATAAAGCTTTTCGTCCACATTTACTTTGGCAATTTATAAAGCCTTTTGCCCACATTTACCTTGACAGTTTATATAGCGTTTAGTCCACATTTACTATTCGTAGTTTATAAAACTTATCGTCCACATTAACGTTAACATTGTCTTCATCATTTGCCACATTTAACGTCAGTCTTACCATTACATCACACCTACATCCCGAATCTAAGAGTCTAACCCGCACCTGACCACAGTACTTAGTAATCAATCGTAACCTAACCACTAACCTGCCTCATGCATTCTTATTTACCTCTTTAGCTCTGGAACGTCTGTCTGTTTTTCTTTCTGTTTCCAGACGATTCATTGAAACTTGCAAAAATCTTGCGTATTTAGGCGGATAAGGAAGGTTTACAGCTTCAAAGATCTATTAAATCTTCCGTACATAAAGAAAGTAAAATTAAGAGACGTCATTATATGCAGTGTGCTAAATGAAAGGTCTATATTTTCTAAACAATTTCGGATTGTTACTATCTTCCTTTCACGATAATTTGGCCCTGATTTTCGCCTTTTTGTAGCTTATTTCACATAGCACAGTGACAGAAGAAAGCAATACTACTGCTCTGCATCCTTTCCATAGCACTTCTTCGTGGCTAGCATCATACTCTTGCGCTAATCTATCGTTACAGTTCAGCATTAAGACGGAGAGATGACAGTTTTTAGGCCACGTTAGAGTAAAATGAACTTAGTTTTTGTATTTCCTTGTCAAACCCGCGCGCGGAAGGCAAGAAGACTCTGTGTTTGATCGGGTTGCTGTTCTGTATGTCAGTCTATTAGGAAAATTATATATGAAACAAGTTACTGGATGGAATTGTACCAAATCTGACTTAGGCTTGTGATTTAGGGCCATCGGAGGAGGAACAGGCGATTAATTAGTTTGTAAAAAAGTCACAGTTGTAGGTCAAACGCAAGGCCGATTTAGGCAGTTTTGATCTGATTTTGATTATACAGTAAACGTCCCCATATCAGAACTATTTTGGACAAAGGCAAGGTGGACACGCAAAATTCACAGAAATACGAGAGATAACACAGGTACAGTATATATACCTCCAAAGAGGCCAAACACATTTTCATTTGAATACTAACAAACTAACAAAAAGTCAAACACATTCCTTTAAAACAGTAAATTAAATCCCAGGCCAAACACATTTTCCTTTCAATACAGTACATGATAAAGGTATAAAAATGGCATAAAATATAATGATAAACTAAATACACAGTGCTGCGTGGGTTAAGCTAGCCTTATTTACGGGAGCGTTCATATTAGTAAAAGGACGTCATGACTCACTGTGGTGTGGAGAAGAAAAAAGTTGCCCTGCTTTATATTCCTGCAAGTATGGATATCGGACGATTCGACGGATACAAACTGGATTTCTTCTCAGTATGTCAGGAGTAATGTATCAGGAGAGGAGGATACACGAGATAGTTATAAATGAATCACCAACGTTTGATCCGTATGCTACCAAAGAATAAAAACGAGACGAGAGGACAGTTCGGCTTTAGGGATACTTGTGTTTTCATCATATAGCTGAATAAATGTGAGATCTGGGTAGTTGATATTCATGCACAGCAGATGTATTTTTGTTCTGAGGTAGGTGTGTGTTTAGGCTGGACTGATATCTTAATTACCTGCGAGTTACGTAACTGAAACTATTTTACACAGCACTTTCATCCAGTTCCTGTAACTCTGGCCACTGTTCTCGGCAGGTGAAGAAGCTCCCTAACGCGCCTCTTCCTTACCGATTTATTTTTGGATACGGCTGCGTAGTACTTTTCTGTATGTTATTTGTGAAGAATGTGACGACATTAAAATCATTCAAGTAACACAGAAGAGGACGATATGGCGTAAGAAAAAAAGTAAATAGCTTAGGAAAATGTGTCAGGGAGTTTCCTTAACCGACGAGAATACGTGTCTCTGTCAAATAATGTGGCATGTAAGCTATTCCAAGATGTAGGTTATGAAATTTTTATGCTACGGTAACATCAAGCATGGTTACAGTCACGGCAGGACACATATCAAACGATGTGCTTTTAAGACATTCCAAAATTTAATCTCTTGCCGCCACTAAAAAAAAAAAAAAAAAAAAAAAAAAATCCAGCCACTGTACTGTACCGAGAATGTACTAGAAAAAAGCCTGGCATGATTTGGACAAAAGCCTGGCATGATTTGGACAAAAGCCTGGAATAGTCCGAACAAAAGCCTGGAATGGTCCGGACAAAAGCCTGGAATGGTCCGGACAAAAGTCTGGAATTATCCGGACAAAAGCCCCCTTGGAGAAGCCTACAGGACAAAAGATTCTGTTTTTATCATACTGTTCCTCAAAGGTCAGGTTTGTGTATGGTTAGCGTAGAGGAAGGTGAGATTGGGTTTGGTTCAGTGGGGTTGGGGGGCTGAGGTTAGGTTAGGTTAGATTTGGTTAAGTAGGGTTGAAGTCAAAGCTGAGGTTAAGAGTGACGATGTTGAGGACGAAGTTGATGATGCTGGAGGTTAGGATAGGTTAGGATAGAATTAAGGTAGGGTAATTAGGTTAGGTTAGTTCAGGGTAAGGTTAGGTGAGATGAGGTAAAGTTATTTCTATGTTAGGCGAGGTTAAGTTAGGATTAGGTTAGGTTAGGTAAGAGTAAGGAAAGTTACGTTAGGTTAAGTTAGTGTAGAACTGTAATGAATTAAAATAACGATTAAAAAATCAAATGAATTAAGTAAAAGAAAATCTGATGCCATTGTACTGCACTCGTGTGAATGTCATATCCTTCTGTGATCCTCGTCAGAATTGAACTTTGAACGATATCTGTGATTAGATTTTTTTTTTTTTACCTATCGACTATTGGGGCCGAAGCCCCTGGTCATTAAGGCAAAAATATATATATGTATTTACATTGTCACATATATATATATATATATATATATATATATGACAATGTAAATACATATATATATATATATTTTTGCCTTAATGACCACGGGCTTCGACCCTGTGGTACAGTGGTAGAGTGTGCGTTTCGCACGCTGATGGACGAGGGTTCGCCTCCCGCCAGAGTTGTTAAAACTTTGGGAATCGTTCACCGGGCCACTTGCTACTTTGGCGGACATAAGGGGTGCTGTGGTTGAATCAGTGTCGCATACTAGTATGCTTGCACCCAATCGGCTTAAGGCGGGCCGATTACACTTAGTTCACAGATTACATATATATATATATATATAATTTTTATTTTATTATTTTGTATTTTTATTTTTATTACCTTTTTAATTTTCATATATTCTTAATCTTACATTATTTATAAACAAAAATACCTAATCTAAAGACCCTAAAACTAATTACCTAAAACTCTAATCGCTAACCTATACTAAATCCTATGAGACAAATAACTAGACATATACTAATTTTAAAAAATCCTCGACCAAGAGAACACCATCGACTGCAGATATGTAGTGCCTCTCTACATTATACACCTGCACTCATCACCTGGTGACTGTCAGTCGAGGCACAACCTAATTCAGGGGACCTCAGTATATGAAAGGGAACCAAAGGAGTCAGGAACATTTCCATATACGTCAGCTGTCGGCCCTAATTAGAATAACTTAAGCAAGATGGTATAATATATTTGCATAATATGTACAAAAAGTGAAGAACCTCGCCCAACAGACCACCATCAACTGTAAGTGCCCGATACCTTTCTATACTACACACTTGCACTCATCAGCTGGTGACTGTCAGGCGAGGAACAGGGTTTAATGTAGGGGACATCTGTATTAGAAATAGATCAGTGGGAGGAGGAACTATTTCAAATATGTCAACTGCCAACCCTAATTAATAGTACAATATATACATATTTACAGTTGATAAAAACCATAACCACACAGTAAGAAAGTCACATCACTGATTAGTCCGGTCTCTCTCAAGAAAGCCATCAATTTATCAGTCATAACAATGTCCCCATCACCCAGGATGGTGGAAAGGGTGAAGGGGACAGCTGCTGTGCCGCAGTAATTTATAAGTGAAGCACGTTCACGAATAAATCATCGACAGCTCAGGATGATATGACTTATAGATAACACCGCATCACAGATGTCACAGTGCGGTGGGAATCGTCGTTCTATATATGGTTTCATATGAGTTAAAAAGGTGGCACTGAGCCGTAACCACGCCAGGACTTTTTCTTCCAGGCGACTGGGACGGTTGGCAGTGTCCCAGTTGCCCAGGTACGGCTTACACGTTGGAATATTAAGTCTGGTCCACTGACCTTGCCACAGAAGATTTATTGATTTCAATCCGAGAGACTCGACCGTAGATCACGAGGAACGTCCCAAATCTCCTCGAGCTCTACAGCCGACTTTGCAAGTAAGTCAACCTGTTCATTGCCGTAGATACGACAATGACCAGGCACCCAGATCAGTGTGAAAGACTTGTTGCATGAAAACAACTTATTAACGATGCGGCCCTGGATCTCATTAGAGTCCGTAGTACAAGAAGCAATTGCCTGAAAGGCTGATTTTGAATATAAAAATATGAAAATGAGTCATGTCGAGAATTGAGAACATAGTCTATGGCTTTGTCAACAGCAAAAAGTTCGGAGGTAAACACAGATGTATGAGTCAGCAACCGATACCTGAGGGCACATTCAGTCGATCATACACTAGCACCCACACATTCACTCGACTTGGAACCGTCGGTGTACAAGTGGTGGGACCCCAAGTGACGCACGATGATGTTACGAAACAAGTGGTGGACCTCCGCCTCCGGCGCCTTGGTCTTAGGTGCTGGAAGCCATGTAACATCAACAATAAAGCCGGGTGGCTCCCAAGGCGCTATATTTTTTTACACCAACTTGTCAGAGTCACTGGGGTCCACACCAAGCTCCTGAGTCAGTAAGTGGAGGCGAACGGCAAGTGGCCGACGCACCCCCCACAGAAGGTGGTGATATTGACGCAGGAGGTACAGGCTACATTGCTGATATTACTTTTCCTAGTTGTCCTAATGTCGTAGGACAATGCCAGATATTCGCGGCGAATACAGAGAGGAGGCACATTCGCCTCCACTTCCATACGAGCTACTCTGGTACACTGGACGGCTCCAAGACACATTCGGTGATTAGAAGGAAATAGAAAAGTATAATAGTTTGCTTACTGAACACTACAAGGCTTAGCTGGAACAGGTTCATCATCAGTCTACGTCAAGAAGTTATTAACAACGTCATATCCCGCCTCTCGTTCTTTTCGGTCACAGCTTTGACTGATTACATCATGACGCCTGCAATGAACGTTCCCATAAAAAAAGTGAGTACGTTCGGTTACTATGGTGACGGCGTACTACGCAGCGAAGTCTCCACTCTCACCAACAACCACGAAACGTAATACTGTTCATGCATTACACCCAGACAAAGTACCTAAACAGATATCACATCATTATGGAGATTAGCTTACAATTCGACTAGGGTAATAAAGCTGGAATTAATCGCTGTTGATAGATATATTTAAGGATAAGTTTAGCAAAGACAACGTGAAATGTTGCTTGAAAAATGAGGAGTGTCGTATGCTGAAGGACAGGAATGGATGATAAGGAATGGTTAATTATGATGATTTGATGTTTACTGGGGACACATTGATTGTCAAGAATGTAGGGTCGCTAGTTATGAGAAATGTGAGACTAATGAGAGAATGGGGTCATCTGGTTCACGATCGGGAATAGCAGAAGTGGTGCAAACATTGCCGATCCAGTCCATCCCATTTGTTAGTACTGTATAGTATACGTAAACACTAGACTTGTATCACACACGAATAAATACTCAATATTGTACCGTATAGCAGTGAAAACTGTACTAAAATAAAAGAGGTAACAGGTTAGGCTTGCATTCCCTTTAAGGAAAACACGAACAACCAATTGCCGCTTAGGTACAGAAATCCCATGTGTTAGATCTCACTCTCTCTCTCTCTCTCTTTCTCTCTCTTTCTCTCATGTCAGTACTTTCCTAAGCTTTTTTGCAGAAGTGGGAATCATCCCGGCCACTCTGAACAGGAAACACAGGTACAAGGCCGGAAAACACAAATTTAGTGCCAGTACACATAGACAGAGCAGGAGTCCGACCGCAAGTCAACACATTCCCAGTGAGCCGCTGCGATCCTAGTGGGCCAGGCCACCTCTCGACGAACGGTGCTCGAACGCACTTAAATGCCCAGGCAATTTAATATGCGATTTTTAAATCTTGCTTTACGGATAATGACGTAATTCTGGTAACGCAAGTACGGGTTCAGCAGGGATGACTGTACTTTGTGGAAGGGTTAAGGGATGGAAAAGTGTGAAATGACTCAATTTTCAGGATAAATGCTAAGTGGCAAAGGCCATAGGGCAAGGTCAAAATTTGAGCCTTTTAGCTCAAGTAGGTGTGATTCGACCTGGTTCATACTTGGAGGTAGGGTTATGATTAAGCAAGGCTAAAATCATTGTTGTCAGAGCCATAGGTCAAAGACGAGGGTCGCAGGATAGGGTCAACTTGAACGCTTGATCAGATTTGAACAAAAACTTAGGGACTGGGTTTAGGGTCAGCTAAGGATGGACTGATTCGATTTTTGGGGGGATCAGTCAGAGGCCAAGTGAACAGGACAAGGTCAAAGTACAGCCTTGAAATTCTTCCATATGAACAATGGACACTTGTTGTTTCCGAGCACGGTGGTTATCATAGAATCGAAACTCGGTGACGAATCACGATATGAATGGTAGATCAGAAGGGGTGATGATGCTTCAGTTCATCACATCTACGCGATTAATTTCTAACATTTTTACATCACCATGCCCCTCAAACCACAGGTGCCCAATGATCGTGTGGACGGGATTAAAACAGACTATAACGCGGGTGTTGCGCTCTCTGAGTGCTTCCTCGTGCTTACTGTATATTCTTAGTTTTTTTTTCTTTTCTTTCTTCCAAACTGTCTTCAGTTTCTGTTCCATTCGTTTTTTTCTTTTTGAATCACCAGTTCGTTTTAAACTTGGCACAACTGCACCTTGGACTAAGACCCCAGAACCTTTTTTTTTTTTTTTTTTTTTTTTTTAAGTCAAAATTCAGTGAAGGGGCGCTCCCCTCTGGCAGAAGGGTCGGAGGTTTGAGTCCACCCAAGGTTGGCTGGTGCAGATATCAGGAAAGGCCTCCGATCATAAAGTGCAAGACGCTCTAGTAAACTCAAGTCCCTGCTCATGGGCAATGCCTTAGTTCTTAGGGACACAAGTAAAACTAAATAATAATAATAATAATAATAAGTTAAAGGAATTGATAGGGTTAAAGGTCAATCTACACAAATATATATTTTGGATCTATCAACACAAACACATACTTTGGGATCCTATGTTCTTGTATGTTCATTAATCATCATGGTAATTGCACTGTAAAATGTCGGTGTATCGCAAGCTTTGTTGAGACCATATGGCTTGGACTTGGGAAGGTTAGCAGTATTTAACTATATGCCGAATGCCTCTGAAAATGATGGCCACCCATGCATTTGTTTTAATCTAATTAATTTACCTATTTTTCCCCGCGTAACCATTTTCCACCCTAGAACCATTTTCCCCCATGGAACCATTTTTCCCGTGGAACCATTTTTCCCGTGGAACCATTTTTCCCGTGGAACCATTTTCCCAGTGGAACCATTTTTCCCGTGGAACCATTTTTCCCCATGGAACCATTTTCCCAGTGGAACCATTTTCCCCATGGAACCATTTTTCCCCATGGAATCATTTTCCTCCATGGAAACATTTTGAACAATGGAACCGTTTTCAACCATGGAACCATTTTCCCCATGGAACCGTATTCCCTATGGAACCATAATCCCTATGGAACCATTTCCCTGTGGAACCATTTCCCTGTGGAACCATTTCCCTCATGGAACCATTTTTCCCTACCAAACTTTCCTCATGTAACCCTTTTTCCCCATGGAACTATTTTTCCTAATGGAACCACTTCCCCCACGGAACCATTTTCCTCCATGGAACCATTTTCCTCTATGGAACCATTTTCCTCTATGGAACCATTT
>NC_136999.1:51191264-51292915 GCF_032717465.1 Coenobita brevimanus | reverse complement strand
TCTATATCCTACGATCTACTTTGCAACTAAACTACATATAAATACACCTAGTTGTCTAGTATCAATCTCTAAGTGGTCTATTGCAAAACCGAACCCTTCCACGTCGAGAGAAGCATGACCATAATAACCTTTTGCCCTACACCCCTAACACGTTTCCACTTTGGCCCTGCTACACACGATCTCATTTGTGATGTGTTGGGGATATCAGTCTGGATTAGTGGAATAGTACTGGAGAAGCTGGTTTTTGAACAATGTGTGAGCAATATAATAATAATAATAATAATGAAAACCTTGTTTTAAGAAATTCTGGCCATCCAGGTATTCTCTGCGGTGGAAAATGTGTAAAATGATATTGTTACCGGTCGTTCACTCACTGACCCACTCATTATCATCCGCTTTTAGCAAGGAGAGGCAATAGCCTATAGTGTGTGTGTGTGTGTGTGTGTGTGTGTGTGTGTGTGTGTGTGTGTGTTGCCAAAATATCTCGAAAGTTGTAGGCAAATTTTCGCCAAACCTTCAAGAAATAACAACTATGTGGATGTGCAGTAGCCTATGACAGTGCTTTTAGTGAGGATGTGATAAAAGACGACCGCATGCCAGCCGCCTTATATTTTTATGAGACGCCTTTAGCAAGGCCAGGCGATACAGTTTTGACATAACATGAATTGGCTTTCTGTGAAACGCAGTGACTCAGTTCTGTGGAGTTTTGCTCTTTTAGTCGCCTGCCTTTAGCAAGGCGAGGCAATATAGCTTGTGTGTGTGTGTGTGTGTGTGTGTGTGTGTGTGTGTGTGTGTGTGTGTGTGTGTGTGTGTGTGTGTGTGTGTGTGTGTGTGTGTGTGGCCAAAAATTTCTCGTCTTCAAATTTGGTTTGTAGGTAGCTTATACCTTAGCCAACAACATTAGCATTCGGCCCTGGAATGCCTTTGTTTCATTACTATACTATTTTCACTCTAACTTGGCCTAAATTGTTACCTCTTCATCTTGAATGTTGAGTTGCAATATATTAACACTAGAATATGATGCTGAATACGAAGAAGTGATATGGGAAGGACACGGCCGTAGCATTATCTGTTTCTGCTGTTGCGCTGAATGGGATAAGCTGCCAAAGGAAAGAAAATCTAGGCCAAGTTAAGGTGAAGGAACTACGCTACTATACGACTTACAGCAAAAGAGTGAAAGCAAAAATGAACAATGAAGAAAGTATATAAAAAGAAAAAGATATAAAATGTAGCCATCAGCAAGAATGTCTATAAAAGCACTGATAGAAAACAACATAATGATAGCCAGTTCCACAACACCAACTTCAAGGTGTTGAAGTCTGATGTTAGGCTACCGCTGTCTCATACATTTAATGATTGATGATCAGCCTAGTCTCACCGATGGCATTACCAGACGCCTGTTCTAATAACTAGATCATCAGAGACTGATGTAAACCATAGCATGAAACTAAAACATAAAGAATAGTTATGTACTGTACAATCATGTGTTAAAAACTGACAGTGCAAAAGGACGCCATTCCATGCCATCCCATGGACGAGGCCAGAATCTGTGGACAAGCCCCTTTATCATGGCCCCTCCAGCATGGCCGCGGAAGTTCGCTTTCTCTGGAACTCCAGAGACAGAGTGTACGAGACAAGGCTAACAGACGTTGCAAACTCTAAGGACAAAGGCAGCCCTGACTCTGCGTCAGCCTCGGCCAGCGAGAAAACCAGCAGGGGCACAGAAGACCCAGTGGCTGCCACAACACATGGTGACAGAAGCAGAGTCTATCCTCCAGCCTTATACTGTCCTCCTTACAGATAGATATCCCTGCCTAAGCCTTGCTTTGGCTTTGCATTCGGAACAGCTACACTCGGTGCTACGTGGAGAAAACAACTCAGATCTTCATCCATTCTCGTTGAGGCAGCTCACTGAGTTAACTCATCAGACACCGTGGGACTGTACTCTCAGTCTTGCTTATACTCATCGAGTTACCGATTGGACATTCAACGACCAAGGGTAAGCTCCAGTCCTGACTCGTTCGTGAGTCCAGACTCAGCTCGGAGTCTATCCTAACTTTCTCTTCATCACTCACGATGTGTCCTTCGTCAGTATTCTGGTGCTAAAAGTCAGTCGTGGGTGCCGTGGGTCATCCAGTGGCACTGGAGTCTGCGGGCGAATAACCCTGCATGGAACTTCTGAACACCCCACGGGAAACCGTCGTAAAGATCACTTTATTGGACACCTGATACACTAGCACACTACACTTACACACCTGCTGGGACAGGAGAATTTATCATTCAAGTTGCATTACTTTTACAAAAACATATTTTAGAACTGTCCCTATATCCCTATTTAAAATAAACATTTGCTTTAGTAAAAATATCCAGTTTCCTCCAGGAACCCCATAAACCGCAAAAACATCGTAAATTACAAACCCCTTTCTATCACACCACAGAGCGGCGATAAAGCTCCATTTCCAGCCAGCCAAACTTGCTCTGATCGTTGTTTATACTCGACCAAAACTTCGGGCCAGAATAAGTTTCACGATCGCTCTTTTAGGATATACCGGTACCGTGGCCACCAGAGAGAGAGAGAGAGAGAGAGAGAGAGAGAGAGAGAGAGAGAGAATTATGAGAAAAGTATGAAAGAGAATGAGGAGAAAGAGAATTATAGATTTTGCTGATATACATATTAAACTTAACCGAATAAGTAACTGGATATAACAGTGGAAATATTAATCACATCTACATATTAAATACGCTAAGAAATACGGAGAGGAAGACGAGCACTTATTAGAGAGAGAAAAGAGAAGAGGAGAATTGTGGAGAAGAGAAAAAAAAGGAAAAAAAATAAGGGTAAAGAAGATAATAGATGGTGAAATAAATGAAAAAAGAAGAGGGAAGGAAAAAAAGGGAAGGAATTATGAGAGAGAGAGAAAGAGAGAGAGAGAGACTGAAAAAGATGAAAAGACAAGGGAAAGGAATACTGAAAAAAAGAGAAAAAAAAAATGCAAGTAGGATAAAGAAGCAGAGAATAAAAGAGAAAAGGATAGAGACAAAAATAAATGAGAAGAGAGGAGACGACAAGGAGGCCAAAGAAGATAGACAAAAAAATAGCTGTAAAAAGGAAGGAAAAGAAGAGAATAAACGAAGAATATATGAAGACAGAAGAAAAAGAGAAGAAAGATATGGCAATCATAGAAGCCAACTATCCAGGTTGCCATGACAACGGGAAAGCAAGCAGGAAGAGACGTTGATCCGATATATTTAGCACTGCAGTATCATTTCTGAGCGTTACATTTCCTAATGATCATATATATATACAGTATATATATATATATATATATATATATATATATATATATATATATATATATATATATATATATATATATATATATATATATATATATATATATTTGTTTTTGCCTTTCCTATTGCAGATATATTTTTCTTATTTTAGCGAAGATATGCGAGGAAAAAGGAAATGTATGGTTTGGTTGTGTCAGTGCAAAAAAGGGTAGCTATATAAACAGGCACATACATACCGGTGTGTGTGTGTGTGTGTGTGTGTGTGTGTGTGTGTGTGTGTGTGTGTGTGTGTACATTACACACACACACACCATTAATTATCTATCTATCTCTTTATATATACATAGAGAGAGAGAGAGAGAGAGAGAGAGAGAGAGAGAGAGAGAGAGAGAGAGAGAGAGAGAGAGAGAGAGAGAGAGAGAGAGAGCCTACACTACTCTCTGTAGATGATGCAGTGGAATGCAAGTTGCAGAGTTTGGTGAAGGAGTCTGGCAATGCGTGAAAAAGATAATGTAAGGTAAGGTAGTCAAGAGGAAAGTGATGGTGTGTGAAAGAGGCACAGAGAGGAATTGTGGGCTGAGAATTAATGGTAGAGAAATGTGCGAGTGTTCAAATATTTAGGAACTATCATGAGCAAAGAGTTATTAGGGAGGATGAGGGGAGGGAGGGAACGTAACGAGCAAGAAAAATATCATGGACTTTAACAGCAGTGACCAGTTGTAGAAATGCAAACTTGGCAGTAAAAAAAAAAAAATGCTTGAATATATATCATCACCAACGTACAGCAGTGAAAAGTGGACGATATTATAGGGTTATAAACAGAGACGGTGATGTTAAAAGTATCTATCTTTTAACTGCCTGTGGAGTGACATGGGGGTAGATGGACATGGGAAGGGATATGTGAAAAGTGTGGGATATTTCACACACACACACACACACACACACACACACACACACACACACACACACACACACACACACACCTATGTGGTTTGGCCATATGAAGCGAATAAGGAGTGAAAGACCGACTAGGAGAGTGCAAGAGAGAGGTGGTTGGACGGAAAAATAGAAGACCGAGAACTAGGTGATAATTTTAATGAGAGAGTATGTGAGGGAGGATGGTGTGACAGTGAAGAGGGGTCAGTGCTGAGTAGGGACAATATGCCTTGAGGTTCTTTTGCTGAGGCCACTCTTTACAGGATTCGGCATCAGAGAATGGACAGACAGACAGATAGATAGATAGACAGACAGATAGACTCATAGATAGATAGATAGATAGATAGATAGGCAGACAGACAGATAAATGAATAGATGTGGGTGTTTATATAAAAAGACAGGTAAACTAAACTCATCTTTCACAAACCTACCACCTTAACCTCTTCAGTCAGTGGCGTATATTTCATTTTTGCTTCCATCAGACGGTCACACACACCACAAAGCCAGTCAGGAGACAGGACGTGTGTGCTGGGCAATCCCCAGGTCCTGTCCTCCCCACTTACTGTTTTTTAACCAGCCCATACCCCACTGATCGGGCTAATGTATGGCCCGGCCTGCACTATAGGTGCAGAGAATCTTTGAACGAACGAACGAACGCCAGACGGTATCACTTAATTCTGAAACAATCTGGGGTAGCGTAGGGGGTTAATTAAGGCTGTATAAAACCCCTTCAGTCCGAAGAGTCTACCCTAACCTAAATAAAATCGTCCGGAGAAAGAAAGAAAATATAACCTACTTGCCCTGTGCTTACAACTTTTATCGACAGGGAAGGACGAGCCTCTGCCTTTTGTTGGATTTGTTGGAAAGCTTATGGTTATTCGCTTTAATCAGCCTGCATCACGTACTACAGAGTGCGGTTAGCAACGACACACAGAGGCCAGAGACGTTCAGTGCACAGCCAATAGCAAATGTTGGCTGACTCAGGTGGGGGAATGAGGTGTGCTACCTGCTCTATTTTTATGTGACAGCAATAGGAAGCGCACACAACCAACCAAACAATAAGCAACAAATAAACAACACACACACACACACACACACACACACACACACACACACAAATTTAAGAGACCGAAGGTTACGCGCTCTTGTCTGGGGAGGCACGAGAAGGCAGGAGACAATACTGGAACCTTTGCTCATGGCTGTACGTCCTATGCTTCAAAAATGACAGTCAGAATTTGGGGTCCGACCTTGACCTTTGCGATTTCTGTTTTTGCCCCTTCATTTGGTGCTGAAGAGGGGCGCCTTCTCACAGTGGCACCAATGTAACTCCGGGACTCCACTGACCTGTAAAACAAATGCCCCTTAACTTCTTCCTATCCCCCGAAAGGAGGATGGTGAACTGCAGGAAAATGGTAACTTCAGCCTGCAGTCCACCGGGTTCATGTTCAGATGAGCCTGGGTTTACAACTGCTGCTGTAGTTCATTCACTTCAACTTGACCCAGATTTTCATCCTTTTGCAGCTCATTTCACGTAGCTCAGTGGAGGAAAAAGACAGTATTGCATCCCCGGATTCTTTCTGTGGCACTTCTTCGTGATTAGTATGACATTCTAGTGTTACTCCATTGGTATAACTCAGCACTCAAGATGGAGGGATGGCAATTTCTGGCCAAGGTAAAGTGAACAGCGTATACCACCACCCCTAACAATTCGGTGCTGTGATTTTTAGTGTATTTTTACCTTCAGACGATTTTATTCAAGATTCAGAGACGATTTTTGAACGGGAAGGGCTGAATATCCCTCATTGACCCCCCCCCCAGGCAACAAGGCTTTTCCAAATTTGACCAAAATCTTGAGGGGGAACCTAGAATGAAAAAAAAAAAAAAAATGATACATAGGGTCAGGAAAACAACCGTACAGCCTGATGCAAAAGTTGGTCGACATTTCTCTTCCAAAAATGTGTCCTGGCGTTTATACAGTACAGGGTGCCTAGTGATTCCCTCTCTCTCTCTCTCTCTCTCTCTCTCTCTCTCGAAAATTGAGGTTATTCTATGGCTTATTGAGTGACAAATGTTATATCAATGTGGGTCCAATTCTCAACCGCTACGGCGCTAGAAATTACTGATAATCATACGGGCAAAAATTCTCTCTCTCTCTCTCTCTCTCTCTCTCTCTGTCTTAATTACCCTATAAGATCATCAGTAATTGTAGCTCCGTATCGGCTGAGGACTGGACCCGCGGTGGTTTAGCAATTATTAGGCAAAATTAGGTCTAGAGTAATTAGGTCAAGAATAATTAGGTCTAGAATAATTAGGTCAAGAATAATTAGGTCTAGAATAATTAGGTCTAGAATAATCAGGTCTGGAATAATTAGGTCTGGAATTATTAGGTCTGGAATAATTGGGTCTGGAATAATTAGGTCTGGAATAAGTAGGTCTGAAATAATTAGGTCTACAATAATTAGGTCTACAATAACTAGGTCTACAATAACTAGGTCTTCAATAACTAGGTCTACAATAACTAGGTCTACAATAACTAGGTCTACAATAATTAGGTCTACAATAATTAGGTCTACAATTATTAGGTCTACAAAAATTAGGTCTACAATTATTAGGTCAATAATTAGGTCTTCAATAACTAGGTCTACAATAATTAGGTCAAGAATAATTAGGTCCACAATAATTAGGTCAAGAATAATTAGGTCTACAATAATTAGGTATAGAATAATTACCTGTAGTTTCTAAATTATCTCACGGGACACATTTCTCACTAAAGAACAGAGGGCATCCTTCCTTCTCTTACCTCCTCCTCCTCCTCTTCCTCCTCCACTCTGTGCATTGCACATCCACACTGTGCACTGTGCAGGCCCCTTTTATCTAAGACACCCGTCTTATATATTTTTCAATCTCCCCAGTGCAAAGAAAGCAATATAAGGCCAGATTAGGATCTGCACAGATAACCCTGAGTTAACGGTCACTACTCTTACTTTCGACCTGTGATGGGCTGTGGATCACTGAGGGTCCCTGTTAGTCAAGTGACCACCATCGGGATTTTTTTAATGTACCAGGGGTCACTGCTTCAGAATGAAACTTGTGTACTTGTCCCACATGGGAGAGTTCCTTGTCTTAGTGGAGCGAACGGAGCTAGGGCCTGATTGACTGCTGCCTACCTTAAAAGCGCCAGGCAAGGCTGCCACACTATCCCTAAACATCCACACTGTGCAGTGTGTAGCTTCCACGTTATGTCCACAGACTTCCCATTAACTCAATGTACCGGTTTATAATGTCATGCCGTAACTATTATTTTATTTGTTTACTTTCTCTTTCAGGTTACTCAGTCTGGTAGCTTATAGATAAAGTATTATAGAATGTGACTTTTCCTTTCCAGTGTTTCCTATAAAATTTCCATGTCAGTTTTTCCATGCTGCATGGTGGTTTTTCTCACTTTTTACTGGAGGGTTTGGTGGTGGTGGGAGCCTTCTTGCTTTACTATCCTTATCCTTCAGCATGTAGAGTTAGATCTTGTAGTCATAGTTTTCTCTGTAACAAGCAGCCTCGAAAGGACCATAAAGTCTGTTGCTGTTTGCTTTCCTGTGTAATCCTGTGTGTAATCCTCCTCCTCATCATCGTCATCAATCATCAATCACCATCAACCCTCCTCCTCCTCCTCCTCCTCCTCCTCCTCCTCCTCCATCTCATCATCAATCACCATCAACCCTCCTCCTCCTCCTCCTCCATCTCATCATCATCACCATCTTTCTCCTTCTCCTTCTTCTCTTCCTCCTCATTATCATCATCACCACCACCATCCTCCTCATCCTCATCCTCATCATCATCATCATTACCACCATCCTCCTCCTCCTCATCATCATCATCATTACCACCATCCTCCTCCTCCTCCTCATCATCATCATTACCACCATCCTCCTCCTCCTCCTCATCATCATCATTACCACCATCCTCCTCCTCCTCCTCATCATCATCATTACCACCATCCTCCTCCTCCTCATCATCATCATCATTACCACCATCCTCCTCCTCCTCATCATCATCATCATCATTACCACCATCCTCCTCCTCCTCCTCCTCATCATCATCATTACCACCATCCTCCTCCTCATCATCATCATCATCATTACCACCATCCTCCTCCTCATCATCATCATCATCATCATCACCATCAATCCTTCTCCTCCTCCATCATCATCATCACCATCAATCCTTCACGTCCTCTTCCTCCTCCTCATCATCAACATCACCATCCTTCTCCTTCTCCTCATTATCATCATCATCATCAATCCTAATCTTCCTCCTCCTCCTTATCGTCTTCACCATCCTCCTCCTCCTCCTCATTATCGTCTTCACCATCCTCCTCCTCTTCCTCCTCCTCCTCCTCCTCCTCATTATCATCGTCACCATCACCATCATCATCATCATCATCATCATCATCATCATCATTATCATCATCATGACCACCACCACCATCATCATCATCAACATCATCATCATCATCATCATCAACATCATCATCATCACTATCATTTCGTTGTGTGCTTTATAATATTTCTGTTACAAAAGGCGTAGGAGAACTTCTGCTCAATCCTGTACGTCCTCGGGCTGAAGGGATTAACCTGCCTACCAAACTGAGTTACTTAGATCCACTAACTTACCTCTTTAAAATCTCTCTCTCTCTCTCTCTCTCTCTCTCTCTCTCTCTCTCTCTCTCTCATAATTTATCTACTTCTCTTCCACTCCATATACATTTTTTCCCTCCTCCGCTCTCTCTCTCTCTCTCTCTCTCTCTCTCTCTCTCTCTCCAGCCACATTTTGCTTCCTTTCTTCTCCAGTCTTTCCTTCTTCCCTTCTCTCTCCTTTCCCTTCCTTTCTTCCCTCCTCTCTCTCCCTTCCCTCCCTCCCTCCATATTTTTCTTCCTTCCCTTGTTTCAGTTCTGCTTCCTCCTCCTTTGCATTTTTTTACTTCCCTCTTCCTATTAGCTCCCTATTTCCCTCGCTTCCTCCCTCTCTCCCTTTCTGATTCTCTCTCTCTCTCTCTCTCTCTCAGCAACTTCCCGCCGCTGTCGTATAAAGTCAAACATGTTTTTCTAAAAGTAACTGATCCATTATCCTGGAGGAGGAGGAGGAGGAAGAGGAAGAGGAAGAGGAAGAGGAAGAGGAGAAGGAAGAAGAAGAAGAAGAAGAAGAAGAAGACGAAGAGGAGGAGGAGGAGGAGGAGGAGGAGGAGGAGAACAATTTAAGGATATATAGGGTTAGCAAAGAAGACCGAGGGATAAGTAGAGGGAGAAGAAGGAGCTTAAAGAAATGAGAAAAGTGTGTGGGAGAGAGAGAGAGGGAGAGAGAGAGAGAGAGAGAGAGAGAGAGAGAGAGAGAGAGAAGACTTAGGACTACTGATAAAATAAAGAAATAGGAAAAGAAAGAAAGGAATGGCGGAAAAGTATAGGTGAAGAAATGAAAAAAAAAAAAAAGACTACTATGGGTGAGAAAGTGAAGGATAAAAAGTGGAATATCTTGAGGACGGGAAAGAGGGTATTACTTAAGAGGCTAAAAGTTGGGGTAAAAAAAAGAAGAGGGTAATTAGAAGAGGAGGAGGAGGAGGAGGAGGAAGAGAAGGAAGAGGGGAAAGAGGAAGAGGAAGAGGAAGAAGAAGAGGAGGAGGAGGGGCTGAAGAATGCAAAGATAAATGGGGAGGAGGAGGACGAGGAAGAGAATGAGTGGAAGATAAGGAGGAGGAAGACGAGGTTAATGACGTGACACGGCCGACGCGTGCAAGCATGTTGGAGCCTTTAAAAACGAAGCGAAAAGAAAAGAGTTCAGTTCAAGTTTATGTGGGATGGATGAAAGTAAACAAGGAGAGGTGGATGGTAGTCTGTGCTTGAGGACCAGGCAGTGAGAGGAAGGTACAGGGAAGCAGAGGAGAGGGAAGATTTTAAGATTATTGTAGGAGTGTGTGGAAGGTTTTGAGTGAGTGCTGGTAGCTGGGGATTTGAACGCACAGGTAGGGGATGAAGTAGGAGAATGAACAATAGGAAGTTATGAGGTGCGTGAAGTAAAATGAGATTAAGGAACTACTTGTAATGTTTTCAGAAAGAAGGTTGATGATCCGAAATAAGTGAGTTAAGGGAAAATACAGCCATCAGTCTTCGAAGAAACACTGAATTGCCTGTCGTGCCGAAGAAGCCAATGCATTCCAGTGATCAGTGATGCTATACTAGTCATGTGCAACCTTACTAGGCAGGGTCACTGTTGCATGAGTTCCTCTCACAATAACTGATTGAGGTGACCCTGTGACTTACAAACGCAAACCTCCTTGCAAACCACTACAATGATGACTTCCATAGTATACATATGTAAGGAGAGTAACTGGACAACAGGCACTGAAGGACTCGTGTTGGTGGACAGGCGTGTGAAGGACAGGGGGACTGATGTGATCGTTCTTAGTCTCTTGAGTCTGGTGACGTATTGTATTGGTAATTTCTTGCTACCTTTTGATTTTATTTAGGTTACAGAAGGAGTTATTGACGGCTGTATCTGACCCCTCAGACTCGAAAAATCTCTCATCTTAATGGAATCGTTGAGAGATTGCAAAAACTAAGTAAAAAAAAAATGCATCATCAGACAGAAAGGGTCAAGGTGCCAGGTGGATGAACAGCAGACCACTTCTTGGTAGAGGAAGTTGAGAATATATGCAGTTGTTTCGGTACAGGATGGAAGAACGAGAGTAAGAACAAATGGTGAAGAAGAAGAAGTTTGGTATGAGGACTGTATGGTTAGATATCAGCACAAAATGAGAGTGAAGTGACTTAGGGCGAGACATGCTGATTAAGAGGGTTGACAGAAGATAGAAGGAAGATCTAGGAGGTAGTGCTAGAAGGAGGATGCGGATCGATGGAATGTGGAACAGGGCAATGATTGGTGAAATGAGGTCAGGAACTGATGACAAAAAGGGTTATACGTGTAGTATCTGTAACATGGGAGAGTACGAGAATGAAGGAGTCCTGAGGAAAATGGCATGGAAAAAAAAATAAATAAACGGCATTGGAGAAAATATGAAAGGTAAAGTAAAAATCCGTCTAGGAATATCAGAGAATAAAAAGACAAAGTATATACTATGGGGAAGACAAAGTGAACAAACAGGTGTTGCAGTTATGAGAGCGATAGAAAAATTTAAAAAAACAAAACAAAACTGATGAAGTGAAAAATGAATGGAGTGGTGACAATCCCTGAGTTAACTTGACAGAAATGATATCCAAGTGTCTGGTCCGGATTTACGTGGTAAGGATGTCACTGGGTGTGATTGGTAGGGGAAATGGATGTCGAGTAAACAATACATGAATTAAGATGTGGGAAAACAGCAGGAATGCTGGGATTGCCTCAGAGTGCTTCAAGAAAGGGGTGGGTAGTCTTGTGGATTAGTTGCTTACATTGTTTAATGTTTTCTTAGATCGAAGAAAAGAGCCTGAGGACTGTTTGAGTACAGGCATTGTACCAGTCCATGAAGGAAACGGTGACAAAAAGAAAAGCACAGATTTTAGAAATATATAATATATATCTACAAAGCATACTTACTAAGGTATATGGAATAGTGGTAAACAGTGATCAGAGGAGCATTACATCGTACAAACCCCATATCAGGAGGGACGCCTTCAGTGTAACGGGAGGATCAGGGATCTGATACTTGCTTCAAAAAACGAGAGAAAAGTATATATAGAAGGGTGGCATCTGCATGTTGCTTTATTGGCCTAGAGAAGGCAAAAACATAGCTGATAGAGATGCCTTGTAGCAAGTGTTACAGAAGCATGAGTTTGGGAGTGCAGTGAATTTATATAAAACAAGTGAATTAGTAGGACAAAAAAGCGAGTATAAAGGGAGGAGGGATGAATGGTACAAGGTAATAAGATGTGGCAGGAATGCATGTTATTTCTCCATGGCTGTTCAAACAGTTTACGGACGAGCTGTTGAGGGAGGTAGATATAAAGGTGCTGAAGGAAGAGGAAACCAGTTGTTATTTGTAAATTATACAGGACTGGTCCCAGAATCGGAAGGGAAAATTTAGGAACTGGTGTGAGTTACGAAGAGTTTGTGAAAAGAGGAAATTGAGGGTAAATGTGAGAAAAAAGATATAATACAGTAGAAACAGAACCCAACAAATTCAGAGCTCACTTAAATGGGGAAAGATTTAGGAATAAAGTGTGCCAGATATTTCTGGGTGGAAATAGCAACAACTATAACCCTGGGACCCGAACTAAGCCATAAATTAGAAGAAACTTAGGAGAAAGTTATAAATATTAGGGGGGGTGAAAGGATATGTGGAAGCTGAAACCCTGAAACTCAGGCCCCGAGCTGTCGACGCAAAACATCGCTAGGTTTGCCTCCGCCAAGCCTTGCACACGGGCTCGCTGTACAACTTCCATGACCTTGCTGACCCAATCAGTTCATCGCCCCTTTATACTGTATCACGACAAAAGTTTGGTTGAAATCCATCAAGGGGTTCATGAGATATCACGCCCACAAGGATAAACTAAGTTAACCCTATATGACCTTGACCTTTGACTCCCTGACCTTGCTGACCTGCTCAGTACAAACGGTTGGTGGAAATCCGTCGATGGGTTTAGGACTGGAATGGGGAACGTCCGGCCTCCGCCGTATAAGGCCCGCAAGACCATTTGATCAGGCCCGCGAGGCAATTCATGAATGCATTTTCATGAACTCATGAACGAATATATATATATATATATATATATATATATATATATATATATATATATATATATATATATATATATATATATATATATATATTATGAACTGGGCTACAGTTAATTTTAAGTTGATAATTTTGTATGGCCCGCGAAGGAAGTTAAAAATATCCTAATGGCCCTTAATAGGAGAAACGTTCCCCACCGTTGGTTTGGGAGGTATCATGCCCCCAAGGATAAACTAAGTCGACCCCATATGACCTTGACCTTTGACCCCTTGACCAAGCTGAACAGTTCATCTCATACTGCATCACTGATAAAAGTTTGCTGGAAATTTGTAGATGGGTTCAGGAAATATCGCGCCCATACTACTGTTACGGATGCACGGACCCATGCACGCACGCACCCACGCACGGACGGACGGACAGAGCAATCATTTAATGCCTCCTCCACCATAGTTGAGTGGAGGCTTAAGAGGATGGGTTTCTTCAGATCAGATGGGGAGGTATAGTGGTGCTGACTGTGTTGTTTGGATGCGAGGCATGGACCCGGAATGTTGAGAATCTGAAAAAAAAAGAAAAAAAAAAAGGTTTTCTTGCTTGAATCCGGTCTATTTGGCCAAGTAGACCCGTCGACCACAGGTAAAAAACTACTACTGTGGGGCCGTCCTACAGATGCGTACAATCCATACAGCACGAGGAGACACGATGACCCCTTGTGGTAGACAGCGCCTCATCAGGGTTAGACCAGAGTCCTTCCCACGGCGAGGTGCAAGAAAAGAGTGTGTGTTGGAAGTAGTGTCTGAGATTTATATGTGCGGTGAGAAAGTTTGACAGGATGGGGAGCTACACTGTAAGATAGGAAGTCTGGAAGTAGAAGAAAGTTCTATGGCCATGAGAGAAACGGGTGATGAGAGTTTGATCTTTAGTACAAAGATCAGAAGTAAAAGGAATAAAGAAGGGAGGAGACAAAGGATGAGGCAGCAAGATAGTGTAGAAGGGATTATGAGAGGAGAGGTCTGAGCTTACAGTAGGATAAGGGGCGTTATGGCATGGAGCAAATTGGAATGAAGCGGTGTAGAGTGAGTGTGTGTTTGTGTGTGGGGGGAGAGGAATGTGTGTTCTCTCTCTCTCTCACACACACACACACACACACACACACACACATTGGACCCAGTCACTTTCTTTTCTCCTAATCCTCACGTCCCCCTTGAAAATGTTGAGCCCCACTGATGTGGACCATTATGTACGACAACTGATGCACTGAAGGTGAGTGAGTGAGGCTGCTTTACCCTTTTGGATCCTCACCCCCTCTGGAGTGGGTAATTATAAACATGTATTAATATCTCCGTAATGAGAGAGAGAGAGAGAGAGAGAGAGAGAGAGAGAGAGAGAGAGAGAGAGAGAGAGAGAGAGATTCACTTAGCCTATATTGGTTCTTCTCTATTTCATTTTTACAACCGTCACTTCCACTGGAATTTAGTGTTCAAAGTCCATATTTCTCTAAACATTCTCTCTCTCTCTCTCTCTCTCTCTCTCTCTCTCTCTCTCTCTCTCAAGCGCCATCACATAATGCAGCTTTTCGGCCAGCTATCCCATCCATCACACACTTTATCTCAGTGTAGCGTCGTCTGTTGAACCACACATCCTTTTACCATACCTAAGAACAAGGTACCACACATAACTTTAATATTTACACCACCAGACGATTTTATACAGCTTAAGGAGAGATTGTTTGAATAGGGAGGGTTAGATACAGCCTTCATTAACCCTTCAGTGTTACAGGATATTATTAATTTGAAATATATAATCGACTGGAAGGAGTCTGATTAAAACGAAGAGACATCAGCATTGTGAACGGGGTAACAAAATACTTAACACATGGGCTGGTCTCGTCGGGTAAGGAAGCTCCCAAACACCTTTTCCTAAGCTATTTATTTTATTACATCTTACTCTCCTCTTCTGTGTTATGTATCCCAAACACCTTTTCCTAAGCGACTTATTTCATTACATCTTACACGTCTTTTCTGCGTTATGTAAATACTTCCGATATCACCATACCCTGCATAAAAAGAGTACAAAAAATTACGAGTCAGACATATCTACAAATAAATTGATTAGGAAAAGGTGTTAGGTAGCTTCCTTAACAGCCGAAAAAAAGGGCTATGGTTCCTGTCACACGGCAAGGCTGCATCTGGCCTTGCAATGACACTGGCAAGGAATCAAGACGGTGTGTGGCATTCAGATGGTATTCACGAGCCTTCTTGCAATCAGTACTTTTGTCAAATTTGAGACAGGTTTCCTCGTCTTTATTTTCCCCACTGTTGACAACGTCGATTCTTTTAACCTCATGAATCCATTTAATTATTTATTTATTTATTTTAGTTTATTCTTGCAATTTCCAGGCAAATTTTGATCACTTTAGGAAACACTTCTCGCACTGAAGAGATATAGTGATGGTTGTATCTAATCCCTTCAGGGCAAAAAAATCGTCCATAAATAAACAAATAATCCGACATCCAATACGTCACTGGACTGAAGGAATAAACCCCATTTGCTTAGGTATAAATAAACGGACCTTATTTGCGATATTCTCCTGCTTGACTCATTTAGAAGGGCAAGTTGGGAAGTTTCCAGCCTTTGATTTCCTCTGTTTGCATATATAAAAATTTGTTGTTCACGTGGGTAACGGGGAATGTGCAGAAGGTTTGTAATGGCCGTATTATCATGACTGTAAATGTTTTGTATTAAGCTAGGTTCAATTCCCAGGCCAGCCATAATGCTTTTGTACCCTAGTCTGTGCGTACCTGGAACTAAAACAGGGACCTGGATCTGTAAAGCGACGGTTGCGTGTCGTGGCTAGGGGAATAGATGTTGGGTGCTTTCCTTGTTAGTCACACTCACGGTCTGTATACAGTACATACAGTATATCGGGTTTGGTATGGGAATATTCTGCAGTTCGTCAGCAGGTACAGATATAGGTTAATACTTTTGCATGCTGAAGAACATAGATATCTATTTGACCCTAACGTTTTGTGTTTTAGCGCCATGTTTACCAGGGCTATTAACCAATATGCAGGATAAGCAAGTCTTCATTGCAGTTTAACCCACTGGTGCCTAAGGTCCTTCAGACTGAATGGAATCAGGCATTTTCAAAAGTTAATGATGAGGAAAACTCCAGGATAACGACTTAAAAGCTTCACGACTATGAGTTGATAGGCGGAGGGTGGGGCAATTAGTACCCTTCCAGCAAACCCCCCCCCCCAAACACACACAGGAACCCTGGTCACTAACGGATTAATATCGTTCCTCTGAACTCTGCTTGCGTCTCTCCACCACTACTGCGGGCGCGGAGCACCAGTTTAGCAACAAACCCTCATCCCTTTTCTGTCCAAGTCTCTAATGCAAGAGTTAACCGTTACTCCCAGTCCTTCATGTATGCAACAGGTCAAATCTGGAAATGTCTTACTCTCTCCGTATTTCCTACTGCCTATGATCTCCAGTCTTTCAAACGCAGTGTGTCCAGGCATCTCGAAATGAACGGATCTTGAATTTGGCCCTAAGTTATCTCGCTTTTGTTTTCACTTGGGGGAACAATCTCGCAGACCCCTGGCCTTTGGTTCCTTCTTTCTTGCATTAAAAAGATGTAGTTTTGTTTCTTAATTTTTATTTAATCTTCATATTCCCTCTAGTTTGACTGTCCAGTGTATGGCAGCTGTGTGAGTGAAGACAATGTATAAACACACAGTATAATACGTAAACTGTGTGTGTGTGTGTGTGTGTGTGTGTGTGTGTGTGTGTGTGTGTGTGGAGTCAGGTCAGTGTCCCTTAGTGCCAACAGAAATAAATATTCGTTACTACTATGACTGTGTTGATGTTGGCATGTAATAAAGCAGGTGTTAAATACCACCTTTACTTGTCTCACTCCCACCACTGCCTTCTCTCCCCCTCTCCCTTTATCTCTTCTCTCTCCTCCTCTCTCTTTATCCTCTCTGTCTGTCTGTCTGTCTGTCTGTCTGTCTCTGTCTGTCTGTCTGTCTGTCTGTCTGTCTCTGTCTCAGTCTCTGTCTGTCTGTCTGTCTGTCTCTCTCTCTCTCTCTCTCTCTCTTTCTCTCTTCCTACTCTATCTTCCTCCTCCCTCCACATACTCTCCTTCTTCCCTCTCTCTAGGCAGCTCTGCATCACCACATATACAGTTTCTCTTTTGTGTGTGTGTGTGTGTGTGTGTGTGTGTGTGTGTGTGTGTGTGTGTGTGTGTGTGTGTGTGTCTCTCTCTCTCTCTCTCTCCCTCTCTCTCTCTCTCTTTGTCCCAGAAGGCTTCACGTCACACCTAATTTTACGAATAAGCTCTTACAATGCGTCTCTCTCTCTCTCTCTCTCTCTCTCTCTCTCTCTCTCTCTCACCAATATCAGTTCCCTCACTCATTTCTTTCCTCTCTCTTACTTCGCAGCTTCTGATCAACTCTTTCACTCCTTCTCTCTCACTACATTAGCCACTCCATTCTTCTCCATACCCATACTCTCCTCCAGTTACCATTCCCATTACCGCCTTCTCCACTAATCCACTATCATCATCATCACTGTCATTATCATCTTCACCATCACCACAAACATCCCTGGTACCATTATTTGCCACCATAAATATCATCATCATCATCATCATCATTCTAACCTTAATTCCCAACTAAGAGATGGAATGAGGGAAGACAAGAATAGAAGAATAAACAGAAGGAATGAGAAATGAATTAAGGAGAAAGGTTAGGAGGAGTTACAAGAACAGGGATCAAAGAAGGAAGGCAGAGGAGAGGAAGAGCAGGCTTGGTGTGCATGGTTAGGGTTTTTTAAGGGGTCAGTGGCTATCACATGAGAGAGTCTGGGTGTTATGTACGATGGCAGAGGGACAAGGGGGAAAGGGGCATTATTCTTACCGCTTTCCTTCATTGATTTTCTATTGTCTGTGTCTTCTTTCTTCGTCAGATTAATGGTAACTCTCTTTTTCTTTGTGCTTTTTTCTGTCTGTGTCTATCTGCCTGTCTCTCTATCTGTCTCCGTGTCTGTCTCCCTCATGTAAACATATGTATAAAGTATGTCTGTATGCACACGTGGATTTGTCTACTTCTGTGCTTCTTCTCGTTTTATCATTCTTCCCATTGGTCTGTGCAGCCTTAATGACCCTAACTGTACGTGGGAAATGAGGTCTGGATGATGGTGATGATGATGACGACGATGATTGCGAAAATGACGATGATGATAACGATGATGATTGTCAAATTATTACCAGATCAGCATTCTCTCTCTCTCTCTCTCTCTCTCTCTCTCTCTCTCTCTCTCCAGCCAAATTACAGCCCTCCCACCGTACCGAGTGTCTGAAAGCAGAATATAAACGTGCCTCTTCGCCCCTATGGACTGCTGCCATTAAACTGAAGTGTGGGTAAAAGCTCAGTAATCGTCCATATCTGGGGTGAGAGAGAGAGAGAGAGAGAGAGAGAGAGAGAGAGAGAGAGAACAGGTTAACTAACACTTCTATGCTTGCTCTTGTACACGGTCACTGTTTTTCCTTTAAAGCTTGTGGTTTTAAATTAATGCCTCAAAAACTCAGTCCTTTCTCCTTTCAACTCGCTACGGTCTTCCATGTGACTGCCCTCTTTACCATCAAACACACAGATCAATCTTTCATCATCAGTCAGTAACCTCAGTGTCTCTTCCTTGCTGTCTGTCTTGGAAAAATCACATAACTCCTGTTGCTAAATCAATTTCGCTGAAGTTAGGTGTGCTAAACTGTCTCCTTGCGTTCTTTAACCCTACTCAGTTATTTTCTGAAGTAACTTTTTTCGCCCCCCTGTAGAGTACAACTTCCATGCGTGGAGACTCCACGTGTACACCACTTAAAAAAAAAAAGTGGCATCAAAGGCTTCTCGTCTGTCCAGTTCCCTTCCTCTCACTGACTCCCTTCATCCTTTCTCTCTGTGCCTCAGTGTTGCATCTGACCCTCTTCTGTCCCGATTGTTCTGGTTACGGCTCCAATGAACTGTCTATTTGCAACCCTCTCCCATTACGTCCAGCATGCAGCACCTGTCTAGCTACATACTCACCCTTTTTTTCCTGCTTGTTAATCCATAAATTTACAGGTACTCTCAATCCTTCATGGACAACCATTAAAAAGTATCTAATCTGTTATCTGATTGATCGTTTTTATCCAGCTATATATTTTATATTTTTTCTTCCAGTCTTTGGACAATAACAGGGTATAGAGGAGACTCTTCTAATGGCGGGGGTAAAATATTTCCTTCAATAAGCCTTTCACGATAATAGGACCATCGAAACTTAAACTTCATCGTCTGGTGGTGGCAGGAAAAAAAAAAAGGGTAATTAGATTGAGACAGTTAATTTATTACCAGAACAAAAGATCGTTGTTTGTCTCCATGTCCACTTATTCTGGCAATTAAAAATACCGATTAATTCCAACGTTTTTAACCCCTCTAACCCAAAGACGTCATTTTTAATTCATTGTCGCTGCAGCCATAAAAATGGTTCCAGTGGAAAAAAAAAAGTTGGTGAGGGCTACATCCATTCCTCGAGCTGGCACAGTTTCTCCTGAGGTGAATTTAAATGTCTGGAGATTAAAAACTGAAATAAATATATGTCGTCAGATTGAAGGAGTTAACATTAATGAGTGACATAAAGCATACACTGCTACAGGATATATTTCAAAGCTTTTCGTGGTGTGGCTCAAAAGGTTATTCGCGGCTGGAGTCCTGACATTTTTCGACTGTCTGTACACCGCTGATCAACTCCGGAACTGCCTTTATTAGTCCGCTCTTCCCTCAAGTGTTTTAAATATCTGTCTATGCATTTTCGATTTTGGAGATCCTGATTTTGGCATTCTTGTGCCACTCACTATGGAAAGAATATATATATATATATATATATATATATATATATATATATATATATATATATATATATATATATATATATATATATATATATATATTGGCTCTAAGACTTTGGTTGGTTAAAAAAAAACAAATGAGGTGATTGGAGGTGGGTTGGGAAGCAGATAAGCAGGTAATGGTGGGGGGAATAGGGAGCGAGATAGGGTAGTGGATAGGTAGGTCAGTAGGTAGGTAGATATGTAAGCAGGTAAGCAGGAAGGCAGGCAGGCAGGCAGGTGGGGACGCAGGCAGGCAGGCAAGCGGGTAGGCAGATCGGTAGGTAGGTAGGTCAGCAGGCAGGTAAACAGGCAGACAGGTAAAGAAAGAAAGGTAGATGCACTGAAATAGAAAACGATACTAAAACTGTCACCCCGGAACGAAGCCTCATACACATTTCTCCAGGTCCAGATATTCAACATTTCTTCTTCCAGCCTAACATGACCCCAGAGTTGTTGGAGGCTACGGTTCCCTGCGGCGGAAATCGTGAAAAGACGTCAAAGAAATGTACGTAGTGTAGCCTCTGTTCCTGACGTTTTTACGGTGAGGGATGGACGAAGAAAAAAAAAAAAACCTGGGGTGAGGTAGCCTGGTTGAAATTTAGATCGCATTTTCGTTTGCATGGGAGATTTCGAAGAGCTTCTGCTTGTCAGATATAGATTGTATCTTCATCATCGTCAGCTTTCATCATCCATCCTCATCCTCATCATCAATCATCATGAGTTATCGTCAGTCATCATCACTCATCAGTCATCATCATCACTCATCATCATTCATCAGTCATCATCATCAGTCATCAATCATCATCAGTCATCATCATCACCATCAATTATCATCGACATCAATCATCATCATCAATCATCATTATCATCAGTCATCATTAGTCATTATTTTCATCAATCATCATTATCATCAATCATCATTAGTCATTATTATCATCAGTCATCATCAATCATCATGAGTCGTGAATCATCATCAGTCATCATCAGGCATCATCATCAATCATCATCATCACTCATCACTCATCATTAGTCATCATCACCATCAATCATCATCGTCATCAATCATCATCATCAATCATCATCATCAATCATCATTATCATCAATCATCATTAGTCATTATTTTCATCAATCATCATTAGTCATTATTATCATCAGTCATCATCAACCATCATGAGTCGTGAATCATCATCAGTCATCATCAGTCATCATCATCAATCATCATCAGTCATCATCAGTCATTATCATCATCAAACATCATCAGTCATAATAAGTCGTGACTCATCAATCATCAGCAGACATCATCAGCCAACGTCATCAGTCATCATCATCAATCATCATCAGTCATCATCATCATCATTCATCATCAAGCATCATCATCATCATCACCACTAATCTTCATCGATCATCAGTCATCAATCACCAACCATCATCATCATCATCATCATCATCATCATCATCATCATCATTATCCTAACCCTCCTTCTCACCTAAGGAAAGGTATATCAGGAACCAGAAAGGGAATGAAAGTGGTCGTGTGTAGCATTGTGTCGCCTGACAGCATGTAGGAAGCCAGTGTTTAAGACAGTAAAAGCAACAGTGTTTCTTTTACATCAGTCTGAAATAACGGGTAGAACGATATTTAACCTGCTCAGCCCGATGACGCTTTCCAAAATTTTCACTTTGTTACTTCCAGATGATATTATTCGACTGAAAAAAGATATCTCGCGGCCAAGGGGTTAATGAAGGTTATGTAAAGGTATCTGCTACACCAGGTGAAGCTTCTGAAAGTACTAAGGAATCAAATGAAAATGAAAGACGTCAGATGAATGAAAATGTTAAACGTTTTGGAAAATAAAGAGGCCATCTACAACTGCGACTATTAAATGATGCGAAAGGTTACTTGAGATAAAGTAGAGAGGGTCTGGTAGCATAAGGGGCAGTTTTGATGGCAGAGATATGTACCAGTCTCTGTTAAAAGACTTCGATATATTTTACACAATGGCAAAAGAAGCGTCACCGAAAATTCGAAAAGGATCATACTGTAGGTAGGTGTCTTTAGCCCTTCAGCCAGAGGACGTTATTTGAATCTTGAACAATTAGCATCAAAAGTCCTTACACCTACCCTACATCCTTATCCACTTTGAAAATCAGGCTCGTAAATCCGCAGCAAGCATCAATCCATGGCTACATTAATTCATTCTTGTCGTTTGTTGCAGACGTACGGCACTGGTTACTCAAAATGCATGGTTAGACAAGCAGGAGGGGCGACAGGACTTCCAACTGAACTTGCCGCTATCTGACGATTTTACTCAGCTTTGGGACTGCATCCTGGTAGTGAAGGGGTTAAAGAAGGTTATATCTAACCCCTTCAGTTCGAAAAGTGTCTCCCGAGATGAATAAAATTGCGTGATGTAGCAAGAATTAAATAAAAAATACTAACTGGAATGAAGGGTAAAAATAAACTTAGGATGATCACAAGTGCAATACCACGACAGAACCCACAATGACAATCAGACGGCCAGGAAGGTGGTTGGGGTGAAAGGCCTGCCTATCTGTTTACAGCCAGGCATCCTTAACTCCTTAGGGGGTGGCTGCAAACATAATCGCTTACAAATTACAGTCACTAGCCGTCATGGTGCCCTCACTCCAACTCACGCCATCCTCATTCATATGCCGTACCTCTCCACCCCATCCCTTCACCTCACCCTGTCTCCTCCTCCCTCTGCTTCCCTCTATCTCACTCACAGACACTCCTAGTCTGTGACTTCTTCTTCATTTTTTCCAGTAACACTTTCCAGCACATCCACAGCAACATCACACCGCTCCTTAACCTCCTCACATCTCTGCCTGTCTCTCCACGCACCTGCACACATTGCTCTCAAATTATCAATATCTTGCTGTTGTGGAGGAGCTCAAAGAGTTTAAAAGAGTGTTTCTTATTTGTGAGTCGCGATCCCTTACTAGTTGGTTCACATCTCTACGTCCCCTCAACCTCCCCACCTTTCCAGTCGTTCTGACTTTAAAAATTCCTTCCTAAATTATTATTACTGTATTGTTATGGCACCAGGCTCATCTGAACGTGAACACAGTGGAATGCATGCCGTGGCTGCTCTTCTTCTGCAGTCCACCGTCTCCTTGTTTCTAGGGACAGAGAGGGAGTTGAGGGACGTTTATATAGCCGTTCATTAGAGCTGCTTGATTTGGTGCCACGACGAGAACGTGTCCCTCCTGCATTTTGGTCATTAAAAGCAAGATAAAGAATCCTGTTTTGTTTTAAAGAAGTCATTCCTTTACTGAAACTGGTTCATATAAGCAACTCCAAAGCACATTGAGTAAGAATTATGACACTGATGCATTGTTACTAAGTTTGAATGCGAGGCCGCTCACTAGAGAAGGCAGTGGTGATTCCCACAACGTTCTCTCTTTTTTTTTCTGTAATTCCCGTCGACAGCGAGGAGAGCAGAAAAAGCATCCTGACAGAGATACCTGCATTGTTGGATCATAAAAATTACACCCCTTAATTACACCAACACAAGAGAACATACACATCACCATATTGTTATAAGCTTAGCCACATGATCAAACGCTCTGTCACATGGTCATACTATCACATGATCATTCTATCACATGGTCATACTATCACATGGTCATACTATCACATGGTCATACTATCACATGGTCATACTATCACATGGTCATGGACAGTCACAACCACATGGTCCTATTATCACATCGTCCTACTATCACATGGTCCTACTATCACATGGTCATACTATCACATGGTCATACTATCACATGGTCATGGACAGTCACAACCACATGGTCATAAACTGCCTAGTCATAAAACATCACCTCATGGTAATAAAACATCGCCCTGTGGCCACAAACACCACCACACGACCATGAAGCACCACAAAAGTTTATAAACATCACAACATGACCAAGGTCGTGAGCGTCACCACAATGTCATAAAACACCACATGTCCAAAACACCACAATATCATAAAACACCACGATGTCATAAAACACCACAATATCATAAAACACCACTATGTCATAAAACACCACAATATCATAAAACACCACAATATCATAAAACACCACAACCTCATAAAACACCACAGTATCATAAAACACCACAATATAAAACACCACAATAGTTACAAAACACCACAATATCATAAAACACCACAATATCATAAAACACCACAACATAAAACACCAGAATATCATAAAACATCACATTACAAAACTCCACAATATCATAAAACACCACAATATAAAACACCACAATAAAAACCACCACAATATCATAAAACACCACAATATCATAAAACACACAATATTATAAAACACCACAATATCATAAAACACCACTACGTCATAAAACACCACAATATAATAAGACACCATTATGTTATAAAACACCACAATATCATAAAACACCACATTATGATAAAACACCACAATATCATAAAACACCACAATATCATAAAACACCACAATATAAAACACCACATTATCATAAAACACCACATTATCATCAAACACCATAATGTCATAAAGCACTACTACTTTATAAAACACCACAATATCATAAAACACCACAATATCATAAAACACCACAGTATAAAACACCACAATATAAAACACCACAATATAACACCACAATATAAAACACCACAATATAAAACACCACACTATCAAAACACCACAATGTCATAAAACACCACATGATCATAAAACACTATCACGTGGTAAAAAAGTAACACCATACGGTCAGGACAGTCTGTAATATAGAGTTGGTCATGGCCTAAATAACACCACATCGTCATAAATCACAACCTCAGAGTCATAAACCTCAGTCAGACCAGCAAGAGCATATCCGTAATCTCTTATAGTTTTGTCAGATTTCCCTCTTGCTTTGAGACGTAAACCAGGAAGCACAGTTTTAGTTTACGGCCAAGACCAGCAGTGATTATTGTTTGAGTCACATAATCAAACACAGCTCAGTCCAAAAAACAAATATGTGAGTGTAAGAGACAGAGCGCTATCTCCTGCGGAAGTGGCGAGGAACTTGCACTTTAAGCGTTTTTCAAATTTTAAATAGTGACAAGAGATTTATATGCTGGCTGCAAAAGGAAATCAACTTTTTGATATTTAATATTTAATAACTGGTGCGCGCTTCATCCACCAGTGCAAGACTTCCTGGTATCTTAATTCTTCCTCGAGGTGGCCTGATTAAAGAGAGAGCAGGAAGATGACCAGAGGGCGGGTGGAGTGAGAAAGAAACGAAAGCCTTATATGTACACAAAGAAGAATGTGCTTTGAAGGCTGGAGCAGAGCAGAGGAAGATTATGAACACTGAACATAAGGGAGTGCTTCATCGTGCGACAGACAGACAGACAGACACACACACACACACACACACACACACACACACACACACACACACACACACACACACACACACACACACACACACACACACAATTGTTCAGACCATTCTCTATTTTTCCTCTCAGTTTTCGCCCCCCCCCCTCCCAGCGGAAACTGCTCACGCCCCCACATTAAGAACAAGCAATATAGAAGGTTTAGAACAATGGCCTTCCTTGAGACAGACTGAGAGAGTATACTGCTGACAGTGAGGAAAGGAAAAAGTTGACACTGACCAGAGAGAGAGAGAGAGAGAGAGAGAGAGAGAGAATGCCAAACGATAGTTCCTTTGATACAGACTTTCATTCTTTTGCAGCTTATTTATCACTGTGTTTCCTTCCGATAGCACTTCTTCGTGACTAGGGCTACTGTATGTTCCGGTGTTAATATCTTGTTACAGAATAACACAGCAATGCGGCTTTTCACCCTTCCCATAGCACTTCTTCGTGACTAATATATTCTAATGTTAATCACTTGTTACAGCTCAGTGGCAGAAGAAGAAAACAAAACGACTATACGCTCTTCCCATAGCACTTCTTCGTGACTAGCTTCATATTCTAGTACCGATATTTTGTTACAGTTCACCTGCCAGGAAAAAGGTAGTCATAACAGGTCAAGGTAGATAGATAGATAGATAGATAGATAGATAGATAGATAGATAGAGAGAGAGAGAGAGAGAGAGAGAGAGAGAGAGAGAGAGAGAGAGAGAGAGAGAGAGAGAGAGAGAATATTCCCCTATTCCCCACCGTCATATTACAAGCCTTCCTGCATCTTCAGCACGAGGATTATTTTATTGTTCTATTTTTGTAGTGTACAGACGATTTTACTCAGCTAAGGAATGACATAAAGGGAGTTGGGTATAATCTTCATCAGCCCCTTCGCTTCTACGGTCCTCTCCTAAACTGACAAACTAATCTGGCTGGAGTAAGAATTTTATGTATGAAGTTCTTGGGGGCTGAGGGGGTTAAAATATATATGTAATGTTTCGGGTGTGTGGGTTGGAGGGAGGGACGCCTGATGGTGTACAGGGTGACACTTAGGAGGTTCAATTATGGCCACTTTTTTTCATGGTTCAAGGTGTCTACTGTAAACTGATGCTGATTCTCCATGAAGTGTTCTGATCGATTACTGACACGGTTCACAATATGAGATTAATTCAGCGTTAAGATTTTTTTTTTTCTCAGCATGAAGGTAAGTGCTGATTTTATTCATGTCTCTATGCTTCCTCCTGAAAAGAGTAATCTGAGAGGAAATAGTCTGTCGAATTATTCATTATCCTTGATTTTTAGGCTCATTTGTGGACCTGCAGCTTTAATGTTGGATAAATCGACTTAAAATGGATTATTTGGACTAAACTGGGAGTATGCAGCAACCTGTTCTCTAGAGATTATGGTGTTTGTTGCATGTTTGCTTGTGGAAGGTGCAGCCACTCTTGCTATATTCATGTGATCGACGAGATGAAACAAGGCTCAGGGGTCCGTCCAGCATTGACATTAAAATAGCAGCAGCTTCAACCTGGTGCTTCGTTTCTTGTCAGTCACATGTTTCGGGTAAGTGTGGCCTTGTGTTTTGTCAGTGCACCGAGCCATTTCCTTGTTAATGGTTTCCTTCTCTCTCTCTCTCTCTCTCTAATGACCTAGTGACCTAAATTACTGACATGTTAGATAACTGTCAGTAAAAGATTCGATAGTAGTACATTACATCTAATATAAACATTATTCAGTAATAAAGGAACGTATGTCTTTTTTTTTTTTATATTATTATTATCATCATTGTTGTTATTGCTGTGGTTCATAATGCCTCAGTTCCTTGTCTGGGAGACAAGATTTTAAAACAAGACATAATTGCTTTACTTAACTGATGCAAACTGTTCTATAGCTTCCCATTTGAGAAGAAACACTGCAGAATATTCTGTAGGTCAACAAACAAACAGAGCTGTGTTACAAATAATTATACAGGGGCGAGGAAGGCCTGGAAGTCATTACTGTGCAGGTAATGAGACCAATTTATGAAGCTTCCTTTTTCGCTTCCACCATCGGATGATAATTGCGACGAATACGGGAGGCTGATATGTTTTAATCCATTCACAACGATAGCATATGCATTATAACTTGGGGAGGTATCGATCGAGTGGTTCGAGAAGCGGGTTGCTGTCCAAAAAAGACGCGAGTTCAAGCTTAGGCGTGGGTAGGAAACAATTAAAAACAACCTTTACATAACTTCTGAAAGACTCACAGACATGTCATAACAACCCCGCAGATAATGTTTCATACCGTAAGTCCTGAAAGAGACATCCCTTGCATGTATTCAGAATGAACAGTTGGTATTAGCGTCAAAGTGGTGACATGTTAAGGTGAGTGACGCATAAGAGGACTCCTGGGCCTGAGGGAACAGACTATGAAATCTATGCTCAGAGAAATACATAAGACCGAAATATATTGCATTGCAGGTACCTTTACACAATTATATTAAGCCTAGGAGGTTTTTGGAGCCGGAGGAATCAGATAATCGTGTAGACTTAATTAACACCTCCACTGACAGAGGTTCCTCGAAAATTAATTAAATCGTTTGAAATTAGCAAGAAAAAAAAAAAAAAAGGACATCATAAGACTGTTAAATATATTAGCATCAGTTAAGGACATTTCATCATTATCTAACCTTTATATACTCAACAACCTTAGCCCCTCAACATCCTTCATCCTCTACCCTCCAACTCCATCGTACATTCATTAATCCATTCACCACGATGACCTATATATTCAGTTTGTTCCTGCTATCCCCAGACGATTTGAGTTAGCATAGGAGAGTTCAAACTTGGGAATCATACAGTCTTCATTAACCCTTGCTACACATGAGCTCCTTAAAAAAGAAACTGGAATTAGCAGGCATTTAATACAAACAGGACTTCCACTTAAGGTCGCTTCCACAGTCCCTGCCTAGCGTTAAGATACCAACCAACGAAAATCTGGGTCAAATTATGGTGAAAGGACTAGAACCCATTCATGTAAAAAAATCCACCCATCTGGCGGAATAAATAACAAAAAATAAGAAAGAAAAAAAAACAGGTCATAGGATGCACGGGGTTAACATGAGTATTATTAGATGAGTTACCATGGAATCCTTCGTGACCTCTTTCTCCCCAGTAATGCTTATTCTGTTAGGGATTAATATTATTTTTCTTTCGTGTTCGTCTCCGTCTTTTTCTTCTTTCCTAGGCAGGTATATCAATTGAGGAAGCGAACATACAGTAGACAGTCGCGTATGTATTAACTGTATCTTCCTTATTAGTCTGACGTTATTATTTTAATGTGCATTTTATTATATCATAGCACATACTGTACATCTGCTCATCGTTCTGTTTACAAATCCACCGTTTTCTTTCATATTCGCTGCGATTACTTAAGCTTATAATTCTTGCTACAAACAGAAGACTTTTACACAGCTTAGGCAAGACCTTTCATATCTCTAGCCCTGCCAAATCGCAGTCTATCCCAAGCACAATAAAACTATGAAACAGCAGGAATGAACCAAATCACGTCCTCTGTCTGAAGGGGCTGTTATTTTGCTGCTCTTCATTTCGCGTTATCAAATTACCGCAAAGTACTTTTTGATTACACATAGCGACATCAGTTTCAACCTCATGTTAATTATAAAGCCCGTTTCCATTTTCAACGTTTCTTTAATTATATATTTTAAAACAACACAAAGAGACGGTGGATATACAAGCTTTGCAGTCAGTAATTGGTTGTAATTGTATCTGTATAATGTACCAGTTCACATTAGGTCTACTACGGGATTGCACCTTGGCAGGGAGAGTGATAGCCACAAATGACCCTTTCCCATGTTGGCGAAGTATGAATGAGGTAAAAGGTATTTGTATGAAGAGAGATGCAAGTGAAAGTGGAACTGTAATACGTGCTGTATCAGAGTTTGCGAGAGTCTGTATATGTCGTTGGTGGAGTGGCCGGGTTCTGAACACATGAAGCATATTAAAACACATACTACCACCACCCACCTTAAACGTTCGCCTAGACTCGGGACGCACGTATTACAAGAAGAGTATGGTTTCGATCAAGCCACCGCAGTTCCCTGTATCTAATATATAAATGTGTGTGTGTGTGTGTGTGTGTGTGTGTGTGCCCTCAATGCACGTCCAAAGTTTTAACCACTGAAAACAAAATTTCTGACATCTCCATCTGGACCAGGTTTTAGGCAGGATGGGACACCCGGACCGTCTTGCCAGTGTACTGTATATCTATGTATCCATGTATCAATTTCATTTTCTGTCTATACCTGTGTATATTTGTTTACATGTATAATCATATGTATGTGTGTACGGGTATGTAAGTAAGTATATATGTATGTAAGAATATATGTATGTATGTAAGTATATATGTATGTAAGTATATATGTACTGTATGTATATATGTATGTATGTATGTATGTACTGTACGTACGTGTGTGACACTGGATAGCCTAAAAGTACAAGCTCCTATGCTCTCAACTCGGAGGAATGATGGTTCTGTTAATCTATTTGTCTATATACCCGTCTATCAGTCTGACTACCCATCTATCTATCTATCAATCTCTCTATACCTATCCCTCTATCTATCTTGTATTTAAAAGACCAACAGCACCAGCCGAGCCAAGCTTACTTTAGTCCAGTGTGGGATTGTAAAACTTGCCTGCTACTCTGGGGGCCACGACGGTGACACAGTAAGAGGCTCCACCCAAACTTTACCCAGGCAGGAGTGGTTTATCGCTGGGGTGTTGTTGGGTTGCGTTTTTAGCAATGCTGGTTGCTGAATGTGTTGTTGCAGAGTTGGGGAAAGATAGACTTGGTGGTAGTAGTAGTAGTAGTAGTAGTAGTAGTAGTAGTAATAGTAGTAGCAGGAGGAGAGAGAGAGAGAGAGAGAGAGAGAGAGAGAGAGAGAGAGAGAGAGAGAGAGAGAATTTTTTTTTTCTTTCCCTCGGTGAGTCATGTCGCCAAGTTTAGAAACAACACAGGTAAGTAGCTCTGAAGAGGCTGAGAAAATACCTGGTTTTCTGTTCGTGACCTTTTTATAGTCTTTGCATTTTTTTGACAATTTTCACTCAGATTTTACGTCGCTTTGGTTTTAATCTTTTCGCTCCTGTGTACGTAGCATTTTCAGTTTTTTTTTTCACCTACATTTACATACTGCTTTCTGAAAATCTTTGCCCACATTTATCTAACATTATCTGAAATTAATCTTCCACATTTACATTAACCGTATATTACAATTTTCGTCCACATTTACCTTGGCAATTTATAAACCTTTTCGTCCACATTTATTTTGGCAAATTATAAAGCTTTTTCCCAAAATTTTCCTTGGCAATTTATACAGCTTTTTGTCCACATTTACCTTGGCAGTTTATAAAGCTTTTCGTCCACATTTACCTTGGCAGTTTATAAAGCTTTTCGTCCACATTTACCTTGGCAGTTTATAAAGCTTTTCGTCCACATTTACCTTGGCAGTTTATAAAGCTTTTCGTCCACATTTACTTTGGCAATTTATAAAGCCTTTTGCCCACATTAACCTTGACAGTTTATATAGCTTTTAGTCCACATTTACTTTTCGTAGTATATAAAGCTTGTCGTCCACATTAACGTTAACATTGTCTTCATCATTTGCCACATTTAACGTCAGTCTTACCATTACATCACACCTACATCCCGAATCTAAGAGTCTAACCCGCACCTGACCACAGTACTTAGTAATCAATCATAACCTAACCACTAACCTGCCTCATGCATTCTTATTTATCTCTTTAGCTCTGGAACGTCTATTGTCTGTTTTTCTTGCTGTTTCCAGACGATTCATTGAAACTTGGAAAAATCTTGCGTATTTAGGCGGTTAAGGAAGGTTTGCAGCTTCAAAGATCTATTAAATCTTCCGGACATAAAGAAAGTAAAATTAAGAGACGTCATTACATTCAAGGTGCTAAATGAAAGGTCTATTTTTTCTTAAAATTTTCGGATTATGTTACTATCGTTCGTTCACGATAATTTGGCCCACATTTTCACCTTTTTGTAGCTTATTTCACATAGCACAGTGGCAGAATAGGCAGTACTGTAGCTCTGCATCCTTTCCATAGCACTTCTTCGTGGCTAGCATCATACTCTTGCGCTAATCTATCGTTACAGTTCAACATTAAGACGGAGAGATGACAGTTTTTAGGCCACGTTAGAGTAAAATGAACTTAGTTTTTGTATTTCCTTGTCAAACCCGCGCGCGGAATGCAAGAAGACTGTGTTTGATCGGGTTGCTTTTCTGTATGTCTGTCTGTTAGCAAAATCATATATGAAACAAGTTACTGGATGGAATTGTACCAAATCTGACATAGGCTTGTGATTTAGGGCCATCGGAGGAGGAACAGGCGATTAATTAGTTTGTAAAAAAGTCACAGTTGTAGGTCAAACGCAAGGCAGATTTAGGCAGTTTTGATCTGATTTTGATTATACAGTAAACGTCCCCATATCAGAACTATTTTGGACAAAGGCAAGGTGGACACGCAAAATTCACAGAAATACGAGAGATCACACAGGTACAGTATATATACCTCCAAAGAGGCCAAACACATTTTCATTTGAATACTAACAAACTAACAAAAAGTCAAACACATTCCTTTAAAACAGTAAATTAAATCCCAGGCCAAACACATTTTCCTTTCAATACAGTACATGATAAAGGTATAAAAATGGCATAAAATATAATGATAAACTAAATACACAGTGCTGCGTGGGTTAAGCTAGCCTTATTTACGGGAGCGTTCATATTAGTAAAAGGACGTCATGACTCACTGTGGTGTGGAGAAGAAAAAAGTTGCCCTGCTTTATATTCCTGCAAGTATGGATATCGGACGATTCGACGGATACAAACTGGATTTCTTCTCAGTATGTCAGGAGTAATGTATCAGGAGAGAGAAGGATACACGAGAAAGTTATAAATGAATCACCAACGTTTGATCCGTATGCTACCAAAGAATGAAAACGAGACGAGAGGACAGTTCGGCTTTAGGGATACTTGTGTTTTCATCATATAGCTGAATAAATGTGAGATCTGGGTAGTTGATATTCATGCACAGTAGATATATTTTTGTTCTGAGGTAGGTGTGTGTTTAGGTTGGACTGATATCGTAATTACCTGCGAGTTACGTGACTGAAACTATTTTACACAGCACTTTCATCCAGTTCCTGTAACTCTGGCCACTGTTATCGGCAGGTGAAGAAGCTCCCTAACGCGCCTCTTCCTTACCGATTTACTTTTGGATACGGCTGGGTAGTACTTTTCTGTATGTTATTTGTGGAGAATATGACGACATTAAAATCATTCAAGTAACACAGACGAGGACGATATGGCGTAAGAAAAAAAGTAAATAGCTTAGGAAAATGTGTCAGGGAGTTTCCTTAACCGACGAGAATACGTGTCTCTGTCAAATAATGTGGCATGTAAGCTATTCCAAGATGTAGGTTATGAAGTTTTTAAGCTACGGTAACATCAAGCATGGTTACAGTCACGGCAGGACACATATCCAACGATGTGCTTTTAAGACATTCCAAAATTTGACCTCTTGCCACCCCTAAAAAAAAAAAAAAAAAAAATCCAGCCTCTGTACTGTAGCGAAAATGTACTAGGAAAAAGCCTGGCATGATCTGGACAAAAGCCTGGAATAGTCCGAACAAAAGCCTGGAATGGTCCGGACAAAAGCCTGGAATGGTCCGAACAAAAGTCTGGAATTATCCGGACAAAAGCCCCCTTGAAGAAGCCTACAGGACAAAAGATTCTGTTTTTATCGTACTGTTCCTCAAAGGTCAGGTTTGTGTATGGTTAGCGTAGAGTAAGATGAGATTGGGTTTGGTTCAGTGGGGTTGGGGGGCTGAGGTTAGGTTAGGTTAGGTTAGATTTGGCTAAGTAGGGTTGAAGTCAAAGCTGAGGTTAAGAGTGACGATGTTGAGGACGAAGTTGATGATGCTGGAGGTTAGGAGAGGTTAGGATAGAATTAAGGTAGGGTAGTTAGGTTAGGTTAGTTCAGGGTAAGGCTAGGTTAGAGTTAGGTGAGATAAGGTAAAGTTATGGCTATGTTAGGCGAGGTTAAGTTAGGATTAGGTTAGGTTAGGTAAGAGTAAGGAAAGTTACGTTAGGTTAAGTTCGTGTAGAACAGTAATTAATTAAAATAACGATTAAAAAATCAAATGAATTAAGTAAAAGAAAATCTCATGCTATTGTACTGCACTCGTGTAAATGTCCCATCCTTCTGTGATCCTCGTCAGAATTGAACTTTGAACGATATGTGTGATTAGATTTTTTTTTTTTACCTATCGACTATTGGGGCCGAAGCCCCTGGTCATTAAGGCAAATATATATACATGTATTTACATTGTCACATGTATATATATATATATATATATATATATATATATATATATATATATATATACACGTGACAATGTAAATACATAGATATATTTTTGCCTTAATGACCAGGGGCTTCGGCCCTGTGGTACAGTGGTAGAGTTTGCGTTTCGCACGCTGATGGAAGAGGGTTCGCCTCCCGCCAGAGTTGTAAAAACTTTGGGAATCGTTCACCGGGCCACTTGCTACTTTGGCGGACATAAGGGGTGCTGTGGTTGAACCAGTGTCGCATACTAGTATGCTTGCACCCAATCGGCTTAAGGCGGGCCGATTACACTTGGTTCACAGACTACATATATATATATATATATATATATTTTATTTTATTATTTTGTATTTTTATTTTTATTACCTTTTTAATTTTCATATATTCTTAATCTTACATTATTTATAAACAAAAATACCTAATCTATAGACCCTAAAACAAATTACCTAAAAGACTAATCGCTAACCTATACTAAATCCTATGAGACAAATAACTAGACTTATACCAATTTTGAAAAATCCTCGACCAAGAGAACACCATCGACTGCAGATATGTAATGCCTCTCTACATTATACACCTGCACTCATCACCTGGTGACTGTCAGTCGAGGCACAACCTAATTCAGGGGATCTCAGTATATGAAAGGGAACCAGACGAGTCAGGAACATTTCCATATACGTCAGCTGTCGGCCCTAATTAGAATAACTTAAGCAAGATGTTATAATATATTTGCATAATATGTACAAAAAGTGAAGAACCTCGCCCAACAGACCACCATCGACTGTAAGTGCCCAATACCTTCCTATATTGCACACTTGCACTCATCAGCTGGTGACTGTCAGGCGATGAACGGTGTTTAATGTAGGGGACATCTGTATTAGAAATAGATCAATGGGAGGAGGAACTATTTCAAATATGTCAACTGCCAACCCTAATTAATAGTACAATATATACATATTTACAGTTGATAAAAACCATAACCACACAGTAAGAAAGTCACATCACTCTGATCAGTCCGGTCTCTCTTATGAAAGCCATCAATTTATCAGTCATAACAATGTCCCCATCACCCAGGATGGTGGAAAGGGTGAAGGGGACGTCTGCTGTGCCGCAGTAATTTATAAGTGAAGCACGTTCACGAATAAATCACCGACAGAGCAGGATGATATGACTGATAGATAACACCGCATCACAGATGTCACAGTGCGGCGGGAATCGTCGTTCTATATATGGTTTCATATGAGTTAAAAAAGTGGCACTGAGCCGTAACCACGCCAGGACTTTTTCTTCCAGGCGACTGGGACGGTTGGCAGTGTCCCAGTTGCCCAGGTACGGCTTACAGGTTGGAATATTAAGTCTGGTCCACTGACCTTGCCACAGAAGATTTATTGATTTCTTTCCGAGAGAGAGACTCGACCGTAGATCACGAGGAACGTCCCAAATCTCCTCGAGCTCTACAGCCGACTTTGCAAGTAAGTCAACGTGTTCATTGCCGTAGATACGACAATGACCAGGCACCAAGATCAGCGTGAAAGACTTGTTGCATGAAAACAACTTTTTAACGATGAGGCCCTGGATCTCATTAGAGTCCATAGTACAAGAAGCAATTGCCTGAAGGGCTGATTTTGAATATGAAAATATGACAAATGAGTCATGTCGAGAATTGAGAACATAGTCTATGGCTTTGTCAATAGCAAAAAGTTCGGAGGTAAACACAGATGTATGAGTCGGCAACCGATACCTGAGGGCACATTCAGTCGACCACACACTTGCACCCACACATTCACTCGACTTGGAACCGTCGGTGTACAAGTGGTGGGACCCCAAGTGACGCATGATGATGTTACGAAACAAGTGGTGGACCTCCGCCTCCGGCGCCTTGGTCTTAGGTGTTGGAAGCCATGTAACATCAACAGTAAAGCCGGGTGGCTCCCAAGGCGCTATATTTTTTTACACCAACTTGTCAATGTCACTGGGGTCCACACCAAGCTCCTGAGTCAGTAAGTGGAGGCGAACGGCAAGAGGCCGACGCACCCCCCACAGAAGGTGATGATATTGACGCAGGAGGTACAGGCTACATTGCTGATATTACTTTTCCTAGTTGTCCTTATGCCGTAGGACAATGCCAGATATTCGTGGCGAATACAGAGGGGAGGCACATTCGCCTCCATTTCCATACGAGCTACTCGGGCACACTGGACGGCTCCAAGACATTCGGTGATTAGAAGGAAATAGAAAAGTATAATAGTTTGCTTACTGAACACTACAAGGCTTAGTTGGAACAGGTTAATCATCAGTCTACGTCAAAAAGTTATTAACAGCGTCATATCCCGCCTCTCGTCTCTTTTTGGTCACAGCTTTGACTGATTACATCGTGACGCCTGCAATGAACGTTCCCATAAAAAAAGTGAGTACGTTCGGTTACTATGGTGACGGCGTACTACGCAGCGAAGTCTCCACTCTCACCAACAACCACGAAACGTAATACTGTTCATGCATTACACCCAGACAAAGTACCTAAACAGATATCACATCATTATGGAGATTAGCTTACAATTCGACTAGGGTAATAAGTCGGAATTAATCGCTGTTGATAGATATATTTTGGGATAAGTTTAGCAAAGACAACGTGAAATGTTGCTTGAAAAATGAAGAGTGTCGTATGCTGAAGGACAGGAATGGATGATAAGGAATGGTTAATTATGATGATTTGATGTTTACTGGGGACACATTGATTGTCAAGAATGTTGGCTCGCTAGTTATGAGAAATGTGAGACTAATGAGAGAATGGGGTCATCTGGTTCACGATCGGGAATAGCAGAAGTGGTGCAAACATTGCCGATCCAGTCCATGCCATTTGTTAGTACTGTATAGTATACGTAAACACTAGACTTGTATCACACACGAATAAATACTCAATATTGTACCGTATAGCAGTGAAAACTGTACTAAAATAAAAGAGGTAACAGGTTAGGCTTGCATTACCTTTAAGGAAAACACGAACAACCAACTGCCACTTAGGTACAGAAATCCCATGTGTTAGATCTCACTCTCTCTCTCTCTCTCTCTCTCTCTCTCTCTCTCATGTCAGTACTTTCCTAAGCTTTTTTTCAGAAGTGGGAATCATCCCGGCCACACTGAACAGGAAACACAGGTACAAGGCCGGAAAACACAAATTTAGAGCCAGTAAACATAGACAGAGCAGGAGTCCGACCGCAAGTCAACACATTCCCCCTGAGCCGCTGCGATCCTAGTGGGCCAGGCCACCTCTCGACGAGCGGTGCTCGAACGCACTTAAATGCCCAGGCAATTTAATATTCGATTTTTAAATCTTGCTTTACGGATAATGACGTAATTCTGGTAACGCAAGTACGGGTTCAGGAGGGATGACTGTACTTTGTGGAAGGGTTAAGGGATGGAAAAGTGTGAAATGACTCAATTTTCAGGATAAATGCTCAGTGGCAATGGTCATAGGGCAAGGTCAAAATTTGAGCCTTTTAGCTCAAGTAGGTGTGATTCGATCTGGTTCATACTTGGAGGTAGGGTTATGATTAAGCAAGGCTAAAATCATTGTTGTCAGAGCCATAGGTCAAAGACGAGGGTCGCAGGATAGGGTCAACTTGAACGCTTGATCAGATTTGAACAAAATCGTAGGGACTGGGTTTAGGGTCAGCTAAGGATGGACTGATTCTATTTTTGTGGGGATCAGTCAGAGGCCAAGTGAACAGGACAAGGTCAAAGTTCAGCCTTGAAATTCTTCCATATGAACAATGGACACTCGTTGTTTCCGAGCACGGTGGTTATCATAGTATCGCAACACGGTGACGAATCACGATATGAATGGTAGATCAGAAGGGGTGATGATGCTTCAGTTCATCACATCTACGCGATTACTTTCTAACATTTTTACATCACCATGCCCCTCAAACCACAGGTGCCCAATGATCGTGTGGACGGGATTAAAACAGACTGTATAGTGCGGGTGTTGCGCTCTCTGAGTGCTTCCTCGTGCTTACTGTATATTCTTAGTTTTTTTTTCTTTTCTTTCTTTCAAACTGTCTTCAGTTTCGTTCCATTCGTTTTTTTCTTTATCACCAATTCGTTTTAAACTTGGCACAACTGCACCTTGGACTAAGACCCCAGAACCTTTTTTTTTTTTTCTTTTTTTTTAAGCCGTGGCTCAGTGGGTTAGGGCGCTCCCCTCTGGCAGAAGGGTCGGAGGTTTGAGTCCACCCAAGGGTTATTGGTAGATATCAGGAAAGGCTTCCGATCATAAAGTGCTACACGCTCCAAACCTAAGTCCCTGCCCAAGGGCAATGCCTTAGTTCTTAGGGACACGGCGTAAAACTAAATAATAATAATAATAATAATAAGTTAAAGGGACTGATAGGGTTAAAGGTCAATCTACACAAATATATTTTGGGATCTATCAACACAAACACATACTTTGGGATCCTATGTTCTTGTATGTTCATTAATCATCATGGTAATTGCACTGTAAAATGTCGGTGTACTGCAGCTTTGTTGAGACCATGTGGTTTGGACTTGGGAAGGTTAGCAATATTTAACTATATGCCGAATGCCTCTGAAAATGATGGCCACCCATGCATTTGTTTTAATCTAATTAATTTATCTATTTTTCCCCGTGAAACCATTTTCCCCCCTAGAACCATTTTCCCCCATGGAACCATTTTTCCCGTGGAACCATTTTCCCAGTGGAACCATTTTCCCAGTGGAACCATTTTCCCCCATGGAACCATTTTCCCCCATGGAACCATTTTCCCCCATGGAACCATTTTCCCCTATGGAACCATTTTCCCATGGAACCATTTTCCCCATGGAATCATTTTCCTCCATGGAAACATTTTGAACCATGGAACCGTTTTCAACCATGGAACCATTTTCCCCATGGAACCATATTCCCTATGGAACCATAATCCCCATGGAACCATATTCCCCATGGAACCATTTCCCCGTGGAACCATTTCCCTCATGGAACCGTTTTTCCCTACTAAACTTTCCTCATGTAACCCTTTTTCCCCATGGAACTATTTTTCCTAATGGAACCACTTCCCCCATGGAACTATTTTCCTCCATGGAATCATTTTCCTCTATGGAACCATTTTCCTCCATGGAACCATTTTCCTCTATGGAACCATTTTCCTCCATGGAATCATTTTCCTCCATGGAACCATTTTCCTCTATGGAACCATTTTCCTCTATGGAACCATTTTCCTCCATGGAACCATTTTCCTCTATGGAACCATTTCCCCACATGGAACCACTTTCTCCCATGGACCTATATTCACCATACGGATTTTCCATCCCCCATGGACTTATTTCTCCCATGGAACGTTTTTACCCCATGGATCTATGTTTTCCCCAGTGGGCCTATTTTCCCCATGGGACTTATTTTCCCCAGTACCACATTTTCGCTATTTACCTACTTCCTACTTTGGACCAGTTTTCCACCGTGGACTTTTCTTCAGTTGAATGACCAACGTCCTCCATGGACCTGTTTCTCCTTCCTGGACTTCTCTCTCTCACCTGGACCTATTTCATTGGTGGACCTTCCCAGTCCACTGGACCTGTTTCCACTTTAGCCCAATTCCCCCAAGGATGCGTCCCCCTTGGCCCTGTTCCAACCATGGACCTATTTACTCCACTGATGTACTCCCCACTAGACCTATTTTCCCCATCCACCCACCCACTAACTCATCCATATACCTACCCACTCATCCACTGTAGTAAGCTCTAAACTTCTGGCTTGTCATCAAGGAAATCACAAATTCACCCACCCGCGCACCCTAAAAAGCTCTCCTACCTCAACCACGTACTCAACCCACCCCACCACTCCATCACGCCCGACTACCACCAAACCCCACCCACCCATCCACCCACCCACCAACCCATGCCCTCCTACCCATCCTACAGTCCACCCACTTTACCCACCCCAGCCACCTCCCCAGCCACACATTCCACCTATTTCACTCACCCCAGCCACCTACTCCACTCAGACACCCACCTACTTCACCCACACCAGCCACCTGCCCCACCCACTTTGCCCACAGCACCCACCCACCATACCCATCTTCCCGTGCACCCACCTATCCGCCCACCAACTTTCCCACTCATCAACCAAACTTAGACTATCGGAAGATAATTTGTAACTTCCCCACACACACGCACGCACTCGCTCGCACGGAGGGTACACCGCTGCTTTAACATTATAGATTACTCTTCCATTACTCTCGTTCTCTTTCTCCATTTCTCACCCGTAGTTTGCTAGGAATTTAGATCTCCGTAAGTGCAAGACATTACTGACAACATGAAATCTTCAGTAGATGTACTGTTGCTGGTGTTAGTTGCAAAGGTTATTCCATGCATCACAAGAGATACCACTTCTGGATCAGTGAAGTGGCCAGATTCAACCCAGGGCTCATACGGTTCACAGTTTCTCGTTCCACCAACTATGAAACGAAGCTGACTGAAGCAGATGTGCCTGTGGGTCGTATTATCATAACTGAGTGTATGGAGATACAAGCAGCCTACTTATTTATGACGATCACGGTTTTTTGCTGAAAACTTAGTGATCGAAAGGAAACACACTGAACAAGAGAAAACAGTCCGAGAGTGCAGCACCAGTGACCTGCCCCTGGGGTTTAGCTTTGCCCTGTGGACTTGACCCTGAACTGATTGTTCCCCAAATCGAATTACTTCGTTCCTTGCCTGACTCTTTAAAACTTCCCCCAAATTTGGTGTTAAAAAATCAAATGTTTGACCTTGATCTGTTGTTATCAAAATCGAATATATGTGACTCTATGACAATATCAGTCTTTCCACAAAGTTGTTTAAATCGAATAAATAATGTTTGAGATATGACTTTGCCATGTGACCTTGACCTTGACCTTTGACTTTTTTAAAATCAAAGTTGAAGTCAGTCATCTTTGCCTTATGCTAAACCCTTCCACTAAGTTTGGCTGGAACTGTATACAATCTACTTAAATCGACCTTGCCATATGGCAATAGCCTTTGATATATTATTATCAATTATTAGATTTACGCCTTAGCAAACTGCGAACACTTTCACCAAGTTTGATCCAGAAGAGATTACAGCCGCTTTAGTTATTTTGTTCACACACAGACATGCACGGATCGAACTCCAACCTTGCTCATTGACCTTGACCAATGACTGGCTGGTCTCAAAATTTAATCCCTTCTTCCTTGCTTTACCCTCAGTCATCCCACCAAGTTTGATACGACTCGAAACAAAACTGCTTATGATGGACTTGCCATGTGGCTTTTACCTTTGACCTTGACGTGATAGATTAACTTTTGATGTTCTGAAATTGACTCCCTCTGCTCTTACCTTACCCTGATCCCTTCCACCATATTACGGTTAAATCTGATCAAAATTAAGTTGATCTTCCCATGTGAGCTTGACCTCTGACATGTTTAACTAAGAAAAACAAAATGTTACTTCCTTTGCGGACCCTCAACATTTTCACCAAGTGTGGTTAAAACCGGATTAACACAAAGCCATACTGTTCACACACACACACACACACACACACACACACACACACACACACACACACACACACACAAAGGCACACCCTCCCCCCCACACACACACCGAGCAAAACATTACACCCGCCATGGCTCCAGCATAAGCAACTATAATTTCTTATAAACAACAGCATGTCAGGCAGGCTGGCGGGGACTGGAGGAGTGCAGGAGTGGGTGTTAGTCTCTCCAGCAAGATTTATAGTATTCTGTATGTGTTTTGTCATGTGGGTTTTGTGTTGTGTACGTGAAGTGTAGTGTTGTGTAGGTTTTGCGTTGTGTTGTGTACGTGAAGTGTAGTGTTGTGTAGGTTTTGCGTTGTGTTGTGTACGTGAAGTGTAGTGTTGTGTAGGTTCTGGGTTGTGTTGTGTATGTGAAAAATGTCGTGTGGGTTTTGTGTTGTGTATGTGGTGTTGTGTAAGGATTGTGTTGTGTACGTGAAATGTGTCGTGAAGGTTTTTTTTTGTGTGTACGTGAGATGTTGTGTTCTGTAGGTTTTGTGTTGTGTACGTGAGGTGTTGTGTCTTGTACGTTTTGTGTTATGCACGTGGTGGTGTGTTATGTAGGGTTTGTGTTGTGTACGTTAATGTTGTGTTGTATAGGTTTTGTGTTGTGTACGAGAATGTTGTGTCGTGTAGGTTTTGTATTGTATACGTTAATGTTGTGTTGTGTAGGTTTTGTGTTGTGTAATATGAATGTTGTGTCGTGTAGCTTTTGTGTTATGTACGTGGTGTGTCGTGTAGGTTTTGTGTTGCACTGTGTACGTGAAATGTGTCATGCAGGTTTTGTGTTGTGTACGTTGTGTTGCGTCGTGTAGGTTTTGTGTTGTGTACGTGGTGTTGTGTCATGTACGTTTTCTTTCGTGTAAGCTGTAGTGTTGTGTAGGTTGTGTTTTGTACATAAAGTTGTGTTGTGTATAGTCAGTCTTGTCATGTAAGTTTTATGGTGTGTATTGCATTATGTAGGTTTTGTGCAAGTATAGTTTAACGTCGTGTGCGTTTTGGGTGTGTAAGTGTTATATGGTGTATATTTTGTGTTGTACAGGATTTATGTATAGGCAGGTCATGTGTGAAGGATCTGGCTGTTGTGCATGTCGGTGCTGTTCTCGCAAATTCCAAGCCTGTTCTGGTGATCATATATTGCATGCAGAGAGAGAGAGAGAGAGAGAGAGAGAGAGAGAGAGAGAGAGAGAGAGAGGAACAAAACAAAGGACACCACTTATAGCTATTTTAGTTTCCTGTAGTCTTCTTAGGACAAAGAAATAATTATGAGCAGAAGGTCTAGAGAGGCTAATACCTTGTCCGGGTGGAGATCTAACACTGTATAAGATTAGAATTTCATAGGTAAAAAAAAAAAAAAAATCGGAGTTGCCCGAGACGCCTGAGGACCAACCGGGGCCCTAGAAAAGTCCACTCAGCCTAAAACTGGTCGTGGGGGAGGTTTATTTTACCCCTATGCAAAATTTCATTTTCCAAGAAAAAACTATTGTGTTTTCCCCTGGGGGCTGCCCCGCCGTGGGGGGAAGAGGAGTCTCACACTGGAAATTTACTATTCTTCGTTTCCTGGGTTAAAAAAAATAAAAGAAAAGAAAACTATGGCTATGCACATGAGCGTTGTCTAGGATCCCCTGAGGCCACCATCCTCCAAAGGGGGACGGTCCTCTGGGGTCGCTCCATACCTGACACCTGGTCCGGGAGTAGATCTACCTCTGCCCAAAATTCGTGTTCCAAGGGAAAAAAAACGTAATCCTGCCTAAAACCTGGTCCAGGAAAGGGTTTCCGATTAAAAAACCTTTGTTTTCCTAGAAAAAAGCTTATAGCCATGCATTCTGGTACCAGTATTGCCCGGGACCCCTGAGGAAAGCCTCTCACATGGAGGGCGGACATTGGGGATCTGACTGTGTGTAAAACCTGGTTCAGATGGAGGTCTACCACAGTGTAAAATTTCGTGTTTGTAGGGAAAACAAACTATAGCCGTGAATACCGTTGTTGATCGGCCCCCAGGGACTGCCCTCCTCACTGGGAGTGGTCCCCTGGGGTCCCACCCTGCCTAATGCCTTATACAGTCGTGGTCATAAATAATCACTTATGCTCCCGTAGCCCGTGCCTCAGGCTGGCTCCTTTATGTGCGGCAATCACAGGGGAGGAAGAGGGGCTGAGAAAGAGGGGCCAGAGAGAGAGGGGAAGGTGGGTGGGGGGACGAGTAATTGTGGTGAGGTGGAGTGAGGGAGGGGAGGGAGGGTAGGTAGAGGAGGGAGAATGATATGCAAAATGGTGGTCTTATTATTTGTCTATTTTCTTTAATTCAGGGCATGATATAAAGGAGTTAATATTCGGTAGATAAAGCTGCATTACACCTTGTATAGCGGCGCCAGATAACAAACTTTACGTAGGCGGTGTTATCAAGGACTGGCTCGTGAAAGAAATATATTGACATGACAGATCAAGCATTAGTGCAGAACCAACGAGACTGTATGGAGCAGACTGTCAACGTGTGGGATCCAGAGAACAAGAGGACACGGGCCCACCTCCTCCAGCACACCAAGGACGAGCTGGAGCTGTTCAGACGAAACCAGCAAACCATCAACAAAACTGTTTCCTCGGTGCCACGAAGACTGCAAGAGGTTATTGAGGCAGGAGGCCATTCGACTACTTACTAAGTCTTTCCTGGTTGCTTTGGCTTGAACAATGTCGGTAAACATTGACATAGATTTATTTTTGGAGTTTGGGTAGGATTTTGTTTCACTTTCCTTCTAACGTATTATGAAGACATCGTTGTTATATCCACCTCATGTGCATAGCCATCAAATTTATTTACCTAATTTATTTGCCTAAAAGAGTTTACATGATGGTGACTGTATAAAGGGAGTATATAGTGAAAGGATGATCAAATTTACTGTGGACACAGCCGTGTCAAAGATTGCATATGATCCAAAATTTAATTACGTGTAATGGTAGAGGATGTTTCATAAATAAACGTTACGGAAGTCAAAGCCATCCAGATTCCATTCCGCGTCCGAAGTCAAAATACATGGATAAACACTAATATTTGGCTCTGTATTAATGTTTGATCTGTCACGTCAATTTATTTCTTTCACGAGCCAGCCCTTGATATCACCACCTATCTAAAGCTTGTTATCTGGTGCCGCTATTCAAGGTGTACTGCAGCATTATCTACCGAATATTAACTCCTTTATATCATGCCCTGAATTAAAGAAAATAGACAAATAATGTGACCACTATTTCGCATTTCATTCTCACTCCCCTGCCTACCCTCCCTCCCCTCCCTCACTCCACCTCACCACAATCACTCATCCCCCCACCCACTTCCCTTTCTTTCTCTGGCCCCTCACTCTCAGCCCCTCTTACTCCACTGTGGCTTGCCACACATAATGGAGCCAGCCTGAGGCATGGGGTACCGGAGGAAAGGTGATTATTTATGACCACGACTGTACTTGTGGATGTATACCGCTGTGCAAAATTTAATTTCTTTCCATAGAACAATACCTCCCCCTTCTTAAGTCCTAGACCACATCCTTCAAAATGGTACAGTAACTCAGGAAGTGAATGAGTGACAAAGTTAGGAACAAGCACTGTAGTTGGACATGGGTGTGGGAGAGAAAGGGAGAGAAGGTTAGGAAAGAGAGGAGATGAAAGAGAGAGAGAGAGAGAGAGGATAGAAAAGAAGTAGGGAAGGGGTTAGGGAGAAAAAGAGGAGAGAGAATCGTAGGGCATGGAAAAGGGTGAGAGGGAGACAATACTGGAATATAATTGAAGGCAGCTTCAGTGTTCAAGATGTGCCCTTTCCATTTTTACCAATTAGGAAGCCTTTTATTTAGTTGATCTTTTTAATTCTATTGTTACTACCATTAAATGATTTTATTAATTCTGCAAGGATCTTTTAATACAGGTGGTTTAGTGGCAACCTGGATTCATGTGTTTGCTTCGATGACTTTAAAAAAACAAAATGTTTTCTTCCTATTGTTTCAGTCAGCTTACGAAAGATTGATGGAACTAGAAAAGTTAGATACAGTGTAGCCTTCGTTATCTCCTTCGCTATGATGGTTCTTTCTCAAGCTGAATGAAATTATATGTCGTCGTACTGAAAGGGTTAAGGTTTTGTGTGGTCTTTCTTAGTATCTTGTTACTTAAAGATTATAGTTAGAGGAGGGGAGGCATCTCGTAGTGAAAAGAGTCTAAACATCCATTAACATCTACATTAACATCTTTTTATCTGCGTCGTTTAAGTGCCAAGTATACAGGAGTGGTGCGTCCTTACTTTCTTGCTGCTATTGGTTTGTGTTCCCTGAGATGGATTTGCATTAAATCATCGTCATGCCCATACTGCCAACCTGCAACTCCCATCTTAACAGTGTGTATTACCCTGCCTTGCCCCATCACCTACCACCATTCCAGCCCATCCTACCCACTCCTTTCCTCGAATCCCACCCATTTCTGTTATGATTTACTGAATATCCTCAGTGTTACTGCCTCAACTACCAGCGGATTTATAACGGCCATATTAAAAGGATTTGCGTACGCCGTTGTGGCCCGTCTCACATCACCATCCCAACCTATCCTGCCCATTCATCTTCGCCCGCCCCAGCCAGTCTTACAATACCTGGATGGACATCTCTCAAACGCTGCACCGTTAAGGGTCGTTTTTCCCCCATAATGTCTTAAACCTTTCGCTGATTTGATGCACTTAGGTACTTTATGCACAGTAACATCATGCAATTTTTTTCAGATTTATGGAATTCTTGTAGTCTTACGTCCGCCTACGTCCTCAACAGCGAAATATTAAAAAATACCTGAAACGATCTGTAAAGCCCAGATCGCCATTCCAGCCCATCCCGCCCACTCCTTTACACCACTCCATCCATTTGTGCTCTGATGTAGTGATTATCATAAAAACGACCGTCTTAACAGCCAACCAACTAACAACGACCATCATGACAGGATATATTTCCCATTTCCCCTCCGACATGGCACAACACGCACCACCATCCCACCCATTTGTCTCTGTCAGCTCCACACCGTCCTGAAAGACTGGAATCGACATCTCAGAATTATCGTACCCACAAGCCTGATTTTTTACCATCCTCTTTAATAATAAACATGTCCTGAAGCAATCTGTACTGAAGAATAAAAAAAAGTGAAAAAACAGGAACCTGAAAGACACGAAAGACTTGAGCTGTCTATATCATTCAAACTTTTATTGCCCTATCAGGAACATAAGGCCTTGGGATGGGCCACTTATTCAGACATTTATGGAGTGGCCAGCCTTTTCCCTGAGTAGTATTATGTGAGCACCCAACCCCAGCCCACCCTCAGACACAAAACCTTGTAGGTTGCATTCAGGTGGAACACCTTAGCTTACTGAACCACCTGATGTCATTTGGTTATATGGTTACCACCCGGCATAGTATAGTATTTGCTGAGTCACAAGACGACAATTTGGCTGATTATTTATTGAAGTTATCTGAAGGTAGCACTAGAGCAAATATGTGGACGATGGACACACCATATACAACACCTGAAGTGTCATGCGTTTCAAAAATTTCCCTGATTGGACTGATTTGGGTACACACGTTCGTAGGCTTGACCTGACTCACCGAATTTTGAACCGGATCAACCAGGGAGACCTGAAGAGACCTGAAAAGACCTATTTTCTGATATAGTCCAGAAATGACGAACATGAGTCTGAACAATGGGTTACGTCGACTCGAATGGATATAAACTAACCTGAATGGATGTGACTGGAGCTGCCATTATGCAATCAGACTGGAGAAGATGTGAAGGCCCTGGATTGACCTACCTAGATTCATATGGCCCTAGAGTGACCTAACTCAGCCTGAACAGGTTGCAAAGGACCTGTGTGGACCAAAGTAACCTGAAAGGCAAGCTGGACTGAAACTGACCTAACTGGACCTAACTTACTCGATGCTGACCCGAAATGACTTGCCTAGTCCGAGATGGGATGAATCTAAGTGGACCTGAAGTAACACTAATCAGCCTCAGTGGATAGAGTTGACACTGAATGAAACTGGGACTCAGCTGGATCGTGTGTGAAAGTTTTAGATGAACACTAAGTGGATTCTGAATGACTATTTGCCAGACCGTCTTAATGACCTGCCTCGGAACCTCTACGTCACTAAGTTACTTCGTGATCGTTTTTTGCATTACTGAGGGATCGCTTTGAAGTTAGTATTTTGCAGCCTTTCTAGAGCCTTCAGGACAGTGATAGGGGCCATACTAGAAACCCCACATGATCCTCAGAGACACCCTTGTTTAGGGACCAGAATGAAAAAAAAAAAAAATGAATAATTAAAAACATGCCAATTGATCGTGCGTCAACCAGCTCAGTGCCCGGCAACACACGCCAACCCATACTGTCATGTCACGGGACTAGTTCTCTCCCCTGAGTTTCTGGATAAACTGTAATAATTTTTGCTGCACTCTCTAGCCCTAGGGGCTACACAGTCTCACTGAGAGACACTTTTTAAAAATATTATTTTAAAGCAAAGTGAACGTAGAGACCAGCAAAAAAGCTCACTGATCTTGTTGACCCTGATCTGACTCTATATGGATCAAAGTTTACCCGACGTACTGTTTTGTGTTCAACACTAGATGTAAACTTGACATCAGTTCCCTAAGGCTCAGCGGTCTTCCTATGTACCTTCATAACACCACCTCCGCTAATACCCGCCGTCCATACTGAATAGGTGCTTGGGAGGTTCTATTCAAGAATGAATAGACGTTTGAACAGGGGTGCTTTTATGACATGGCGTTGGATTTTGTGGAATATTAATAGAATTTGTTTTAACCATAATTCAAGTAATCAGACTGTTCCCTGCCCTCGCGTTCAGTCCAACAGCTTCTTGACAAAGAATGGGCCTTGATTACGTTGACTAGGCCTCAACACAGGTGGTATGACAGATGAACGGCTGTAACATACCTGAAGTGGCCTGATCTGACCAACAGATTATGTTTCCCCTAATTACCGGTAGTTCACATAGGAAAATTCTGACATTATTCTGACTGCAATGTCGGCTGTCGGGGGTGTTGCCGGCACGACACAGGTAAATTTTTCTTACCACCGCTAGACTATCTATCTATTGTCAGACGCCTCAATCCGGTAAGGGGTGGCCACAAACAAATCGCCTCCATCTCGCCCTGTCCCCCTGCCATTTCACTGCCTTCCCCCCAGCTCACACACCCCTCTCTCATATACCTTTCCACTTCATCCATCTTATCCTCGGCCTCCCCCTACTCTTCCCCCTCCACCTTACTCACATACACCCTCCTATTTAGTCTCTCGCTCTCCATCCTCTCCACATGGCAAATCACCTTAGTGTATTTCTGCTAATGCTTCCTATCACATCCACATCCACACCACAACGCTACTTCACTTCCTTATTTGTCAGTCTGTCTGTCCATGTAACTCCACAGGCCCCTCTCAAATAACTCATTTTCACTGCTCTCACTCTTGACATGTGTCCTTCCAACATGGCCCAAGCTTCACTTCCACACGTTTTGGTATCACAGTACTATCATCCAGCAGCTTTTATTTCCATGCTTACTTCCCTATTTCTTATCACTGCTTTCAAAGAATCAGCATCTTTTCTTCCTTGTTGTACCCCTTCAAGCACTTCATTTGCACTCACATTTTCCATTTCCTCATTATCCAACCTCACCGCACATTCAGTGGCTTCATCTCTCTCGAAGACCATAACTTTTCTCTTCCCTACATTCACCTTTAGATTCCGTTTCTTTCACACTCTCCCAAACTCGTTCACTAAGCCTTGCAGTTCCCTTTCGTCTTCACTTATCAACACAGTATCATCTGAAAACAACAGTACAGGAAGTTTTCAAACGCTGTTCTGTCTCATTAGGGCCACTACAACATCCACTGCCCTACCTTGTATCTCTTTTAAAAATCCCAACCATATACAGAATGAATAATCATGGAGACATGACATATCCCTGTTTCAGTCCAACATTCAAATAGAAAACTTCACTTTATTCACTATCTACATGCACTGCAGCCTTAGCACCCTCATACATACTCTTCATGGGACTGAACAGCTTTCCATTTACTCAATATATTCTTAATATTTCCCATAGGCACTTTCTATCCACCATGTCATACGCTTTCTCCAAATCCATGAATGCTGCATACAAATTTTTTTCCTTCTCTAAAAGCTTTTCCACTAAAGACCAAAATATGAATATCTGATCTGCACAACCTCTCCCCCTCCTAAAACATCCCTTTTCTTCTCCAACTAATTCCTCTGTTTATTTCCCTAACTCTGTCAATAAGTGTCCTACCATACACTTTTCCTATTACACTAAGAAGATAAATGCCCCTATGTTTACCACACACTTCTTTTTCCCCATTCCCTTTGTACAAGAGAATAATTATACCTCATCTCCAATTCTCCGGGACTCCACTTTCCTCCCAGGCCAATCTGCACATCCTCCATTATCCATTCTACTACTTTGTCTACCCCATGCTTCAGTATTTCACTACACACACTATCAGTTCCTGGGGCTTTCCCCATTTTGACCTTCATTATTATTTCCACTGCTTCCCTCCTACTAATCTTGTCCTCTGTTTTCACCTCCCTCCTTCACCCAGCCATTCCCCAGCCACTTGTATTCGCATTACTTTCATTCTCTGTGTTAACAGTTCCATAAAGTGTTCCCTTCATCTGCTCACTTTTTCTCCCTTGTCCACTATCAATCTACCATTTTTATCTTTAACTACCCTACTAACTTCTTAATCACCCTGTGTAACTCTTCTTACCTCCTTCCAGAACATTTTCTTACATTCCTTTCACGTTACACTCAAATTCCATGCAAATTCTTCATCTACTCGCTTCTTACTCCCTCTAACTAATCTTTTCACCTCCCTCTTCCTCCTTACATATAACTGTCTCTTCCATCTCTCAACTTCCTCCGTGTCTCTGCTTCCCATCCACTCACTATATGCTTTCTTCTTTTACGCCAAAGTTTGTCTCACCTCTTCATTCCACCATGCTGTTCCTTGCATCCCCTTACGTCTTCTCTTCATCTCACGCACCACCTCACATGCTGCACAGATTTCTTCTGTGAATATCTTGCACACATCTTCCACCTCCCCCTTCTGCTCCGAATCATATTTACCTCCACTTCTCTCTTATATTCTGTCTGTTTTTTCATCCCCTTGCAACCTTTCTATCCTCCTTGTATGGACTACTTCTTTCTGTCCTTCCATCCTTCTATTCCTCCGCCGCAGTTGAACCTTGACTTTCATCACCACCAAGTGGTGGTGAAAGTCCACTCCCCTCTGTATGTTCTTGCATCCATTACATACATTCTCAATCTGTTACCCGCACAAACATAATCAGTCATTGCCCTCCGTTAATTTAATACACCACCCACCCTTCTCATCACTAGTCACGTAAACCTGTGGATCACTTTGTGTCTAAAGAGGGTATTGGCTATCACCAATCCCCTCCCCACACAAATGTCCACTAGAGCATTGCCATTCTCATCCACTTCTGCAGGCACACCCCACTCACCAACTATTCTATCCACCTTTATATTCCCTACTTTTTCATTCGTATCTCCAGTCAAAAACTCACTCAATCATCACCAAGTTTTCCATGCATACTTCCACATTTTCCCAGAACTCTTCTTTCACTCTGCTTGCACGAACTTGCGTTGGCGCGCGCAAACACACACACACAAACACACACAAACACACACACACACACACACACACACACACACACACACACACACACGTTTATAATCCTACTTTCAATCTTACCCACACAACCCTTGAACCAAATGATCCATACTTTCTTATATTCTCCTTCCGTCTCTTGCACACAATACAAACACCTTTTTTGCCCTCTCATTCTCACCTACTCCCATGCATATATCCCATCGATACTCCCACTCTCTCCCACTCTCACCTCACCATTTATCTATCTATCTATCTATCTTGCCAGACGCCTCAATCCCGTTCGGGGTGGCCACAAACAAATCGCCTCCACGTCTCCCTGTCCCCTGCCATTTCACTTCCCCGCTCCCAACTCACACACCCCTCTCTCATATACCTCTCCACCCCATCCCTCCATCTCATCCTCGGCCTCCCCCTCCCTCTTCCCCCCTCCACCTCACTCACATACACTCTCTTCGTCAGTCATTCACCCTCCATCCTCTCCACATGGCCAAACCACCTCAGTGTGTTCCTCCTAACGCTTCCTATCACATCCACATCAACACCACAACGCTCCTTTATATCCTCATTCGTCAGCCTGTCTCTCCATGTGACTTCACAGGCTTCTCTTAAATAACTCATTTCCACTGGTCTCACTCTTGACTTGTGTCCTTCCAGCAACGTCCAAGCTTCACTTCCATACGTTAGAGTTGGTATCACAATACTGTCATGTAGTAACTTTTTCACTTCCATGCTCACTTCCCTGCTTCTTATCGCTGCTTTCAAGAAACCAGCAACCTTTCTTCCCTGCTGTACCCTTTCAAGCACTTCACCCTCCACACCTCCATCCGTACTCATCACACTACCCAAGTACTTAAACGTGCTCATATTTTCCAATTCCTCACCATCCAACCTCGCTGAACATTCACTGACTTCACCTCTCTCAAAGACCATCACTTTACTCTTCCCTACATTCACCTTTACTGTAGATTCCTTTTCTTACACACTCTCCCAAACTCATCCACCAAGCCTTGCAGCTCTCTTTCGTCTTCACTCAACAACACAGTATCATCTGCAAACAACAGTACAGGGAGTTTCCAAACACTACCCTCTCTCACCAGGGCCACTCCAACATCCAATACCCTACCTTGTACCTCTTTCATTACCCCATCCACGTACAGATTGAACAACCATGGAGACATGACACATCCCTGTTTCAACCCAACCTTCAAAGAGAAAAATTCACTCAGTTCACCATCCACACGCACTGCAGCCTTAGCACCATCATACATATTCTTCACAGCATTCAACAACTTCCCATCTACTCCATATATTCTTAATACTTTCCACAATCCTTGTCTATCCACCCTGTCATATGCTTTCTCCAAATCCATGAAAGCCTCATACAACTACTTTCCCTTCTCTAGAAAATTTTCCACTAAAGATCTAAGAATGAATATCTGATCTACACAGCCTCTTCCCTTCTTAAAGCCTCCCTGTTCTTCTCCAACTAATTCCTCTGTTCTTTCTCTAACACTGTCAATAAGTATCCTACCATACACTTTTCCTGTTATACTAAGAAGACAGATGTCCCTATGATTACCACACACTTCTTTTTCTCCTTTTCCTTTGTACAAGGGAATAATTATACGTGACTTCCAATCCTCCGGGACTCTACCTTCCTCCCAGGCCAATATGCACGTTTTCCACATCCATTCTACTACTATCTCTCCCCCATACTTCAGCAAGCACCTGGAGAATCTCACTCTTTCACTTCATCATCGCATCCCTTATATACATTACACACTGCAATCAGAACCATGTCCTTTGTCTTGTCCTTGGTCGCCACATGTTTGTCCGTCCTGGTCCGAGGCTTCTTGTTTGTGTTTTAAGTTAGTTGTTTTCCGGTAGGGTCACTAACCCTCCTCCAACCCACTTGTTGACACGTTGGGAACACATGTTGGTTGGTTATAAGGTTACTATCTGGTTTATAGGAAATAATTTGGTTTCCACTCAAGGTAGAGCCACGCCTTAATAGAGTACCAGTACACTGAGTGGTTGGATGATGGGCTTCCCCACCGACCGCTAGACGACTTTTTGAAATGGTTTGGAGGGGATATCCTGTACTGAAGGGGTCTGAAACGTTTCCATTACCTTATTATCAGCGGTGAAGTTTAAACTGAATCTTAAGGATAGTGTTCCTAACCCCATTATTACGAGAAACCCGTCCTGATCATACCAATAAACATGGTCGGCCACAGTTTAACAAAATCAGCGGGAGCAGCAGCCGGTAATATTTCTCGTTATGAATGTGACCAGTCTACCACAGGAATGGCCGTACTATTAACAGTCTTAGGTTCCAATGCTCACTCTCCACTGAATAACGTTGTCTGGCGTCAAGTAGAGTTGTCCCGACAATGAGATGTTTAGTGTAACATAAAACTTTGGCTAAGTATGCTTAATTTAGAAATCTAATGATCTTTATATTACAATGATAGCCACACACAGTTAAGATCGCTTGGGTGAACATGACAGGAAAGACATTGACTGAAATTTATTTCAAAGTGTCTAATGACAGTCTGACCCAGTTATGATACAAATCCTTAACTGACAGAAATAATTTCCATATAAACAATGTCCTCTATTATTTTACCGATTTAATTCTCGTTTCCAAAATACCTCACCTGAACTTTACAGGAGAAGGTGAAACCTTAATTATTTAGAAATTTATCTCATTAGGTTAAGAAATTGCACCTCAAAAACTGCTGGTTCATGCTGACTGTATTCACAGCTTCTTTAGATGACCTTTTAATGATGAAATTGTGTGGATTTTATCAAGGATTAAAATATCAGGTTGAAGCATTGAAAAGCAGTGCAGCATTGATTATATTTCTGCATCAAATTCTTGAACTTACCAACATATCGCTGCAACTTTTTCACTTTAAAACCAATCTGTTCAGTCTTTTCCAGGAAACTTTTCGTAAATTCAATGTGGAGACTATGTAAAATCCTGTTTTAGGAGTCGAGCCAGCACAAAACAGAGTTTTGATTTCAACTCTAAAATAATTTGTGCATAATCGAAAGTGAGTTTTCCCTTTCCTTGCAGTTTCGTGCTCAGGTAAATCGAGTTAGCTACAAATGTTGTGAGGCAGCCACATGTGGACCTTGCCCAGTGGGGTGACCATGCCGGCTATAGAACCTCTTTCAATTTTCATCATTTGGAGGGCAGGTGCCTACTTAAGTATTTTATTTAGACTATCACGAAAAGACTATTCACCAGAGGGAAATTGTCCTCCAATGAGTCAAAGCCTATAACGACATGACTCTTAACCTACGGAGAAAATTTTTACTATATTCCTGCCAATGTCAAAGAATTTTCTTTGACCTTAAATTAAGGGATCGCTCTCACAGTGAAGGGACAAAAATGTTTACTATAGACAAAGGAGAGCTTATTGTGACAGAGACTTTGCCGTTCCATGACGCAGGAAACCAAAGAACTGACGGGAAACTGTGAGAGGATGATGGAAACTGGGCTATGTTTAAGGAGAGAAAGCAGTTGATGGCACACGCGAAACCTTTCAAAAGCCTTCACTATCAGCAGCTACGGCAGTGCTTTAGATGCCCAAGTACCCTTAATAGCATAGTGGAATGTACTGTACTATATATTCAACTTTTGCACAGTAACTGACATATAAAACGAAAATTACATGAACCACCAAACATTAATTCATGTACAGTACTAATAAAAACTGGAGTACCTATGGATGGTACAAAATATAAGGCAATAATATAAACTGGATTTATTAAACAAACTTTTAATCAGAAATGCGATGGTGATATATTTCTAAACAATTTATATATCCTATCGGCCATACCATTCTATGCCCGTACCATCTACACCCGTCATACCACTCCACTGTCATACCACCTCACAAAGATACCATGTTAATAATACCATTCATGCCACTGTACAGTCATATTACCCATACCACTTCACACCAATATCACCCAGTAACCATATCACAAGTTACCACACAGCCATACCACCTCACGGCCATACCACACATACCTGCATACAACCATACCACTCATACCACCACACAACCATACCACTCCAGTCATACCACCTATACCATCACACAATCATACCACCACACACTCAAACTACCACACAAGCACACCACTCCACAGTCATACCATCCACACCACCACGCAACCATACCACCACACATCCATGCCACCACAACTATACCACCCCATAATCATACCACACATACCACCACGCAACCATACCACCATGCAACCATACCACCACACAACCATACCACCACACACCACACCACTCCACAGCCATAGAGTTGATAAACAAACTCTCATTCCTTCCACCCCCACGGAAAAACAAATTGCCACCGTACACTCAGTCCAAAATAAGCAGTTTAATTTCAACCACCAATAGGGTAGTGTCTGCAAAGGATCTTAAGTTATGCGCTACACTAAAGTCTCATACTGTCGATTGTTTTCAGTTTTTAAGCATTTTTATCGCCCGCCTTAGACAGAGGGATAATGTTTTTGCCTGCCTGTGTGTGTGTGTGTGTGTGTGTGTGTGTGTGTGTGTGTGTGTGTGTGTGTGTTCCCATTATATCTCATGAACGGCTTGAGCTGTCAACATGAAACCTTCAGGGTATCAAGATATGGCCAAAATCTTGGCCGAGTTCGAAAATGTGCATTCGGAGTCAAGGTCAAGGTCACCAAAATGGCTGCCAAATGTCAACTAGCTTTTATCGGCCGCCTTTAGCATCATTATATCTCATGGACGGCTTGAGATATCAACTTGAAACCTTCAGGCTACCAAGATATGGCCAAAATCTTGGACTTGGTCAACAGCATATTCTGGTGGACGATTAGCATTCAGTTCCCGAATGCTTTTCTTTATATTACCATAGCTTCGGTTTGATGTGATTTGTAGAGATAAGACAGGTGATTAAGGTGGAATTAAAAACATGTAGTGTCGAAGTAAAAAAAAGTTAATAAATAGGAAGATAAAATTAAATGAAAGAAAGGCATTCGGGAGCCGAATGCTAATCGCCCGCCAGAATATGCTGTTGCCAAAGTCCAAGAGTTAGGCTATATCTTGATACCCTGAAGGTTTCATGTTTATAGCTCAAGCCGTTCATGAGATATAATGGTGCTAAAGGTGGCCGATAAAAACAAATTGGCCTTTGACAGTCCTTTTAGTGACCTTGAGCTTGACCCCGAGTGCCCATTTTCGAACTCGGCCAAGATTTTGGTCATATCTTGTTACCCTAAAGGTTTCATGTTGATAGCTGAAGCCGTTCATGAGATATAATGGGAACACACACACACACACACACACACACACACACACACACACACACACACACACACACACACACACACACACACACACACACACACACACACACACGCGGACAAAAACATTATCTCCTTGTCATTTAAAGGCGGGCGAAATAAATAAAAGTGGCCGGTGAGTGAGAGGCTGCCAGATGGCTTGTGTGGAAACCAGGAAGATGAGCAAAAAATCCTCCAAAGCTGACGAAAATACGATTCCCAGGTGACGACTTGCCCACCTGTTGTTGGTGCGTCACACACACACACACACACACACACACACACACACACACACACACACACACACACACACACATACTCAGTCGCTCACTCACTCACTCCCACACCCACTCATTCACACACACACACACACACACACACACACACACACACACACTTGCCTTTACCGTACTGACGTCTACTTGGGCTGTGCTGGTGCTGCTGTGATGATACTGTTACGTCCGCATGCGAGTCAGTATTCTGGTTCGTGTTTTCGCTTCCTCATACAGTTCCGTCCTTGCGCTACGGTGAACTATCTGATTTCTCTCTTTTTTCCTTTTGTTTTTTATCACCGTTCTGGAGATCCATCCGTGTTTGTGGCAATATTTCCCTTTTTTTCCTCAGTTTTTCTTATAATTCCACTCACGTTAGACGCAGGTTGTAACAGCGGTTGAATCTGGCGGCCACAAACCCCGAAAGAAAGGAAAAAAACGTGCATGATTTCTCTGCTTTCCTGATTAATTTTATGTAACGTGGGAGGTTCGAAATGAAAAAATAATAATAATAAGTGGTGTCTCAAAACATGTTCATTTCAAAACAAATCAGCAACATAAAAACATAAAAACAACATACTTTCAGTCTGAGTTGATTGAACACATTGCACTAAATGGACTGGAGGTCATAGGCAGTAGGAAAGGCAGATTGAGAAAGATGTTGTTGAGTGACCAGGTACAAACAGGAAAGACCGAGAATACCAGCTGCATACATAAAAGACCAAGAATACCAGCTGCGTACATAAGAGACCGAGAATACCAGCTGCATACATAAAAGACCGAGAATACCAGCTGCATACATAAGAGACCGGGAATACCAGCTGCATACATAAAAGACCAAGAATACCAGCTGCATACATAAAAGACCGGGAATACCAGCTGCATACATAAAAGACCGGGAATACCAGCTGCATACATAAAAGACCGGCAATACCAGCTGCATACATAAAAGACCGGCAATACCAGCTGCATACATAAGAGACCGGCAATAGAGAGTTGGACAGGAAAGATGTGTGCATAGCTAGCCACATATAATGCTAATAACAGTTCCATCAATGAGGGTCTGAATTTGGGGCGCGCATACACCTTCGCCCCGTCAGTTTCAAGGATACAGCCGTAAGTGTACCCTTGTCCTAGTCTGTGTATTGTGTATCTGTTGCCTCCATACACCACCCAGGCTACACCTTCATACAGCACACCAAAGTTTTATGCTACAGCGGAATACACATGCTTTTATTTCGTCGTTTGATTCTGGTGTCAGTGCCACTTGCTTTCATATTCGTCTCTTCTTTATGCTTTATACTGTATTTCGCTTAATACCTGTTGTGTGCCATGATAACATCCATTATTGTATTATCAGTACAGTAGGTGGTGGGTCACTGTTGCCGTTCACCTTCACCACCATCACCACACCATGACCATGACCATCATCATCATCATCATCATCATCATCATCATCTACACCCTAATTCCCACTAAGAGTTATGAGTGAGACATGATCTACAAATAAAGTACAAAAGTAGAACTATCGTAAGGTATGCCATGTGAAAATGGCCACATGAACCATAATTTCAGATTTACTTGTGGAAATACATTGCTTTATTGCATGCTGTTAGTGTTGATCTCACCCATTGTATATCCAGCCAACACTGCCCGTTGCCATATTGCCATACTGTTGTAACCCATTGTCCAGGGTAATCGCTCTTACTTTATTTACCGGTATATCTTACCTAACCCACCATAACCCTGACTGACTAGCCTAACCTTTTTCAGCAGTGATGGCCTTTGCTGTTACGCTGCCAGGATTAGCTGCCTTAAATCAGTCACTCAGACAACCTAACTTAACCCTAATAGATTAACCTTATCTACCATCGTAACCGGTTCAGGGACAACTGGGCGAAAATACTACTGGACGACAGCTAAAAATGGTAAAGATAAATGTTGGGGCAGACGCCACGAGGCGCTTAGCTGCGGTGCTTATCTCTGTAACATAGGCCTTTGAGCCTGTGGCAGGTGTTTCGCCCAATATCTTGGGAAAAAATGCATCATCCAGGTCACCACAGTTACCTCCCCTGGGTGTTACCTTAGGTACTCATTTTACCTACCAACCCACAAGGGATGGATAAACACCTGAGTCGAGTGACGCCAGCTGCCCACATCAGGATTCGAACACTGGTGCTAACAGGCCGACAGCTTCGCAGTCAGTGATGCTAACCACTCGGCCACCGCGGCTGGGCAACAGGAATATTTGGCCACCCACGGTAAAAAGCGATTAATGACTATATATATTATAGCAATGACTGGTTGAAGTTTTAAAACACTAGGCTCGTTTAAAGATTTTATTACGGCCTGTTTATAACCCATCATAAGTGATGAGGGTGTTCTGTCTGTGCTTGGAATTTGAACTGATGATGCAGTTTCTGTGACGATTGAAAATGATGGTGAACTGCATGTCGGTCGTCTCCCTGACACAGTAATTTGTTCGTCCATGATACCATACCAGCTCACACTTGCGTCGTAGATAGCTCATCTAACAAAGGATATAGTTTTTTTTTTTATTTCTCATTGTTTTACAGTCCATCAATGCACCACACTGACGAGCTGGATGTACTAATGCTTGGTATAGTATTACTGTCAAGGCTCCAGATATATTGTCGTCGCTCAATGTTTCATTCCATATGCCAGTCTGTTTCTTGCACTGGTCTGTTACGTATCTGCCTCTTGTGTCAGCCACACCCCTAACCATTTAAACTCATTTACATGCTTTGTTATTCCAGAAGGTATTCTTGCTCTCGTTCGTTCTCTAGTTTGACTAATACTAATAAACCAGCCCATCCTCACTGATACCCAAACCTCTACAGAAGGGTGCCCCGTACAAGGAACGCCAGGCTGAAACTCTTTGTTTATGTCCTCTCCATCTATATAACAGACTTCTGCCGAGCTCAGTAGCACTGCTCAGACACCCCTAGAGCTTCCTTGAACCCTCCAACAAAGCATTTCTAATAGTAGCCCTTATGGATGGCTTCTGATATAAGAGATCCTGGGAGAGAATACTACAGTCGAATGGGCAACTACTGTACGAGGAGTCATAAAAGGCCACTCCACACTTTCTGTACGGCTCATTGCAGAAGGGTTTGGATGGTGGGGGAGAGGCTTCGTGGTTTTCTATCCTTTTCTGTAGAATTAGAGGTCGAGATGATGAAAGGCAATGAAGGGATGATGACAGACAATGAAAACAAATGAGGCTATTAATTTCAAGGCTAGGGCATCTCTTTTGGACTGTAATTCTCTCTCTCTCTCTCTCTCTCTCTCTCTCTCTCTCTCTCAAAATCTATTAGGTCACCTTATTTTTATCCCTCTTTCTTCCAGACTTTAATTAATTTTCCCACTTTCTTCCTCAGTTTTCTTCAATTAACTCTCTCTCTCTCTCTCTCTCTCTCTCTCTCTCTCTCACCGAGGCACAAAAGCACAGATTCAGCTGATTTCGCCCCAGTTAAAACTTCCTGCTGACTCCAGCCCAGGTACCAACACTTCCAACACTCGTAAATGGCTGTTCTTGGCTTGTTACCTATCCTGCCTTCATTATACCTTTTTCTGTAATTACCTGGATTAATATTACCTTTTTTTTTTTTTATCTGTCCCACGTGGCAGCTTTTTCATCGAGGCCCAATATTCCTCCTGTATGATACACTTCTTCCAATGTCACCACTTCAGCGCTAATACACACCGTCTGTGCTGAATACATGCTGGACTGTCTCATTTATATCCCTTTCCTTCTACCTGCTACTGTGTTCTTTTCATTTTAGCTCATTTACTTAATTTTCCTCAGTATTCATTATTCAAGCCTCTTTCTTTTATGTCACACCTTCATCATTCAGTCTTATTTGTCCCTCAGTCATTCTCATTTAAGCATAATTTATTATTCATTCCTTCATTAACTATTTAGTCCTTCATCATTCAAGCGTATCCTTATTCCGCCATGACAAGCACCACTGAGGCTTATCCATTGTATATATATATACACTCCATCATTAAGGCGCTGACGAGGAGCCTACACGTGGTGGCATTATGTAACCTGGGTGGAGCAAAGCAGCTGCAGCGTCCACCCACGAGCCAATCCTCTTCGTATTTCCCTGCACCTTGCCATGAGAAAGACAATGGCCTGACCCTGATGAGGAGCTGTCTTCCACAAGGAGGCGCCGGTTCCCTACACAGTGCATGTATGGCACATTTGTGTATATATCTGTAGGTCGGCCCCACAGAGGCAATGGCTTACCTGTGGTCGATAGGTCTGCTTGAGCAGACGGACCAAGGTTAAGCAACAACAACAACTACAGTCAAGCTTACCCGTTGCCTTTAACACATTAATCTGTCAGGCATAATCTGGCCCATTTACTTCCCATAAACTTTATCATTCAAGCCTGGTTATTTAATTTTATCCAGTCTTTTTTTTTTTTTTTTTCATTTCTCCAAGTACTTCATTATTCCAGCCTTCTCGTTTTCTTAATCCATCCCTTCTATAGCCAAGGTTATTCTCATTCCATCATGTCCCTCATCATTCAGTCTTATACATCTCAGTTAACTTAGTCCTTCATCATTCAGCCTTATCCATGTCATTTAGCTCAGTCCTTCATCTTTCAGCTTTTTCATTTTGTTTAACTTTTCCCTTCCTCATTAAACCGTTTACATCTCATTTCCTGTAATCTTTTATCAAGCTAATCCTTTTATCCATCCTGTCCTACCTCTCTTTTCCGTATTATAATTTTGCTTTAACATTTTCAAGATTCAGTGATTCCCTCTGCTGAATATAACCATTGGATGTAAGAGAATGTGGAATACTAGAGTTGTTCCGAGCATGAGAGTGTTGATGGGGGCAATAGCAAAACACCAAGGATCCCATGACTTAGATGACGTCAGGGGTAATGAAATACTGGCATAATACCATCTTTGGGAGGATTGATGGACCTGGTATTGGCGGTATTATTATTCAAAGGCTTCCGTTGCTTAAATCGAAATCGCAAAGTGGGAGGCAAACCCGAAATATTTAATGATGATTTTTAAAGTACGTGATGATGATGGAACATATCTCTCCCTCCTCTATGGCTGCTGACTGCAATCTGTAAAGTGGGATGCAGGCTGGCCATAACTAATAACCACACACGTTCCATAAATGACCAGCAATTAGAGTCTCCATTCCAATTAATTAAGGCTTACGTATATGACCTTTACTCTCAGCTGAATAAAATCGTCTGTCTATATCGTGAACAAAGCGCCAAAGTGGTGACCTTGGAAGGATTAATTTGCACGAACTCTCAGCTTCCTCCTCTCGACATGCTCCCTGAAACTCACACACACACCAACTTTTTCCGCTATAATTTTTGCACAGTTTTGCAAGCCCAACACCTGCTTCATACATAAGCCCTGCCACGATATAATATCAGTCCTATTATTTTATATTATGTACAGTTAGTTCCTTTATATTGCCTCAAGGTGCTGGAGAGAGTTGCCTTCGCGTGGTGGCACTGATATAGCCGAGCTACTCCACTGCCTGTTTATACAGATCTCTGAACTCCTTTCCTATCTTTTAGGAGGAAGATGGTGGACTGCGGGAGAAGGGTCGGGTTCACGTTAATGAGCCTGAGATTACAACAACAACAACAACTACTACTACTACTACTATTACTATTACTACTACTACTACTACTACTAGTATGTCTCGAAACTATCAGAACATAGTGAAACCTTGCCATCACGTGACCCCTTCAGTGTAGTGGCGTTTTCATATCGTTCAGGTCACTACAAAGCCACTTTATGCAACTTAAGACCGATCTCTCGTCGTAAAGGGGTTAATAAAGGCTAGATCTTACCCCTCTAGTTGGAAGCGCCTCTCATGAGCCAAATAAAACCATCAGGAGACAGCAAGAAAACGATGAAGGCAAAAACAAAAAGTACGTAACTAAGTTTAATTAAGGGATTAGCCCTCACCTGGCGACTTATCTCTCTCTCTCTCTCTCTCTCTCTCTCTCTCTCTTTCTCTTCTGGCACAGCTTCAGGGAGTGATGTTACAGTTCCCATTGACTGATCACGGAGTGGGAAGAGCAGGATATATGGTGTCACACTGGTTGGCATGGACAGTGAGATGGGCTTTAGGGAGATATTTTGGCGCCTCCCATTGGCTAAGAGTTTAATGGGAGGACACTGTGCAGGAAGCTTGCGCTTGAGCTGACACTAACTAGCCGACCTCTACAATCACTGAAAGCCACCCCAGTCCTGGCATATCTACAGTACCAAACACACGTCACTGGATGGGTGGATGGGTATCAGTAGGTTTATAGGGCAGTTTCCAATGGCAGACATTTTTTTTTTTTAATGCAAAGGAGAAGGAACCAAAGGCCAGAAGCCCCCAAGATTGTTCCCTCCAAGAAAAAATAAATTTAAAATAAAACTGAGCCAAAATCAAGATCCATTAATTTCGAGAGACCCGAGCACACTGCATTTAAAAGACTGGAGATCATAGGCAGTCGGAAACACAAAGACAGTTCCAGAGTTGACCCGCTGCTTACATGAAGGACTATGAGTAACGGTTAACTCTAGCGTTAGAGAGCTGGACAGAAGGAATGGGAATTTGCTACTAGACAGATGCTACGCACCCGACGAAATGGTGGAGAGATCAGAGAAGCAGTGACCATTTCCATTATGAAGCTAGTGTAATGTCAGTGAACTACTATCATAATTTTTCACACGTTTACATTTGTGTGCCAACTGACTTGGTCCATACTGAATACACACAACAGCTGTCCGATTCAGAATGAGGCTATACGATGTGTGGGTGGCACTGATCTCGCGTCCATTCAACAACATCCCGACAGTAGCAACTGACCATCGTCTATCCCACGTGTTTGTAAGTCTTTGAGTGTGTGTGTGTGTGTGTGTGTGTGTGTGTGTGTGTGTGTGTGTGTGTGTGTGTGTACGTATGAAATGAATTAAGGTTAGGGAAAAAAAAAATGAGACTGTGTGTGTGTGCGTGTATATATATATATATATATATATATATATATATATATATATATATGCGTGTGTGTTCATTCCAAAAAGAAAGAAGTAAAGAAAGACTGGAAGCCAGCCAAACTTTACTTGTACAGGAAATAACAAAAAGAGAGCCTAAATCAAGATCCATGCATCAAGGCATCCCGGGGCACCGTGCGTTTAAGGGACTGGAGGACACAGACAGACGGAAACACAGACTTAAGACAGGTTCACTGCTAATCACCTGCATTTATGAAGGACAGATTACCGGTCAACTCCTTCGTTAGGTAACTGCAGAGGTAAGGGGTGGCAGTGTGTCCAAATACCAGTGGTGTATATCGGTCGTGATGGGGAAGGGTGGATGCAGATAGTTCAGGCGAGCAGTGACACATACAATATTGATAGTTTAGGGAGAAAGGTGCAACACTGCTGCCAATGTGGAACAGATGAAAGGAATCAGAAGGTGGAGGGAGTTCATGAGACGAAAATCCTTTGACTCTACCCTGTTTAGAAGAGCTAGATGAGGCGAGTCCCTAACATTATAAAAGTAGTACTCCACACATGGGTGAGTGAGACCTATACAAGGACGGCAAATGCAGAGGAGGAAAAAAATATACGGGTTCAGTTCAGCACTCTCAGTCTCTTGGAAACAGATTATGTATGGAAGGTTCTGAGGGTTTCACTCTCTCTCTCTCTCTCTCTCTCTCTCTCTCTCTCTCTCTCTCATGTATGTGTGTGTGTGTGTGTGTATGTGTGTGTGTGTATACAAAGGAAAGCAAACAACAAAGATGTTGGTCCTTTTATGGCTGTTTGGTATAGGGAAGGTTATAACTAACAATTCTATTCTATCAGTTAAAGACAAGGATAGAAAAGCAGAAAGGCTTCCCCCCCCCCCACCTACCAAACCCTCCAGTCGAAGCAGGCAGGAAATAGTGAGAAAGACCATCATGCAGCATAAAAAAAGAGCTGTCAAGCAAATTTCATAGGACAGAAGGGAAAAAATCTTTTTCTACACTATCAATCTGAAAAGGAAGGTAATATTAAATTAATTTGTTGGCTTTTTTAACAGCCTCCATACATTGCTTGTTTGGTTCAAGATCACTTGTTATAATAATTCCAATTTTTTTTCATGAATGACATTATCTAGTTGAATATTATTCGTAGTGTAACTGGCCTTTTCATTTCTGTTTCCAATGTTTAGTACCTTGCATTTACTAATACTTAAGTCTGTCTGCCAGGTCTGGGTCCAGTTGAACAATCGATTGAGGTCACTCTGTATTGCCTGCCTCTATAAAAATGTGTCTGCTCTGTTTCCAACTTTATTATCATCAGCAAATTTGGAGACTTAACAATTTAAACCCTCATCTGTATCATGTATGTATATTAAAAACAGAACAGGACCCAGTGATGAGCCCTGTGCCACACCACTAGTGACATCTTTCCAGTATGACTCTTTTCCATTTATTACGACTCTATTTACGTTCTGTACACCAGTTATCGATCCACCAGAGCACATTGCCTCTGAATCCATGCACATTTAAAATCTGAAGTAGTCTTTTATGGGAAACTTTATCAAATGCTTTTTGAAAATCGAGCAAAACAATGCCATTGGGTCTGGCCTCATCATATATATTGAATTTATCACAGAAGAAAATCAAGAGTCATAAAGCAAGGGGGATTATTCCTAAAACCGTGTTGTGAATCTTTGATAAGATTATTTATTCTAAGTGCTTCACAAATTTATCTCTGATAATAGTTTCCAACAACTTGGATACCACTGAAGTTTGGTTATTGGTCGATAATTTTCTGGTTGCAATTTGTTACCTTTTTTGAATATCGGGGTTGCATTTGCTAGTTTCCATTCATGAGGTACGTTACTATATTTTAGTGATTTATTGAATAGCTCAGCCAATGGCTTACATATTTCGTTCACTGCATCTTTCAGAATGCGCAGAGATATTTTATCTGGCCTCAGTGTTTTATCCACCTTAAGTTTACCATTGGCAAGTTGTACATCATTCTCACCAACAGTATTGTCATTAATATGTTACCCATGTCTACGACAACAGGAATTTGTGGGAATGGAATTAGTACTTTCAGGTGAAAATACTGATGCAAAAAAAAGTGTTGAGAATTTCAGCCATCTCTGTTTAATCATTGACAAACTCTCCATTTTCCACGACTGTTGAGCCATTTGTTGGTGATATTACCTTCTTGCGTCTGATATAGCTGAAAAATTCTGTAGGGTTGAAGCTACTGATACACACAGCGTGCACTTCAAAGTTTTTCTTACTTCACTTTTTTTTTTTTTTTTTTTTTTTTTTTCAGCAAAAAACTTCATATATATTTTTAGTAGGCAGTCTGTTTTGCACATTGTAATACATAATGTGGCTGGTTTACTGAGAATATCTGTGAATAATTTCCATGTTTCATCAGTATCTAATGTTTGAACAATGGGATTCCAGTCACTAGAACCAATTATTTCCTTTTATTTTTGATAATCCTCTCACTTGTAGTCCGGCACGTTCTTGTAACTAGCCCTGACATTGTTGTCACTGAATTTGATGTTGAATATGACCATGGAATGGTTGCCAGTACTAAACTCTTCCCCTTCCATAATGTTATTCACTAGGTTTTCTGATGTGGCCAAAACCAAATCATAATATGTTAACTCATTATGTTGGGCAGTCCATTAACTGATGCAATGAACTTTCTTGCAAGTTAGTGTACAGGTCCAATCCTGTGTGTGACAATAGCACCTCTCCCCATTTGGCAACTGGTAAATTAAAGTCACCAGACATTACAGTATTATGGGCGCTACATGTTTCAGCAATAATTTGACTGTAAATTTCAATATCTGTGTCACTGGACTAGGCTGGCGGAAGATGAATTAACCCAAGCACTGTCATGCTGCAGAATTTTATTTATAAGCTTGAGATAAATAATGCCAACATTATAATATAGGGCTTAGGAATTACAGTTGCGTGTACTCCTACTTAAATATATAACACGGCATCTCACTCTGCTCTGTTATTTCTCTCAATACTGAAAATGGTGTAACATGGTATATTGAACTCCACTAAAAAAATCTTGTGTGTGTGTGTGTGTGTGTGTGTGTGTGTGTGTGTGTGTGTGTGTGTGTGTGTGTGTGTGTGTGTGTGTGTGTGTGTGTGTGTGTGTGTGTGTGTGTGTGTGTGTGTGTGTGTGTGTGTGTGTGTGTGTGTGTGTGTCCATGCCTGGCCACACGGGTACTCCAGCCAGTGTAAAATAAAATTAGGGCCAATTCTGTGGGATAGTCCGACCAAACCAACAAAACCGCCTGCAGGGAGAGGACCCGAAAACATTTTAATTCAACGATATTCTCTCTCTCTCTCTCTCTCTCTCTCTCTCTCTCTCTCTCTCTCTCTCCTTTGTTCCTTGTTCTCTTCCATTTTCTCTCAACGTTCAGCCCCTTGTCCTCGTCTCTTCTTTTCCCACACACACACACACACACACACACACACACACACACACACACACACACACACACATTTCTTTTTATTTCGCCTGGCTGTGTGTTTGTGTATGTGCTGAGTGGACGCGAGTGTTTCTACGTATGAAATCTTGTTTATGTGTTTATTTCGCAGTGTCCCAGTCAGAAATATCGCCAAAAGGTTAATATTCACCGCCCCCTCCCGTTCAATAACCCTGGACAAATATAATTACCAAATACACAAAACTCCATTGCTTCCATTCACACACCCAATCACTCGCTGGCCAATGGATTTACCTTCACAATTTCGTTCTAATTCGCTGACATTGGGCATTCTGAGGTGCGTATAAGAGGGAAGGGAGAGGAAAAAGAGGGAGGGAAGATGAGGGGAGAGTCAAGGTGAGAGGGAAGAAAGGGAGAAGGGAGAGGAAAGGAAGGGAGAAGAGGGAGAGGAAGAAGGAGAGAGGAGAGGAGAGGAAATCACTGAGGAGAAGCAGAGAAAGGAAGGGAGAAGGAGAGAATGCGAGAGAACGTGAGAGATATGGAGGCTGTAGATAAGGAGGAAGGGGAGGGGAGAGGAGACTGTGGGACAAAGAAGGAGAGGAAAGGGAAGGAGGGTAAGCGAGGGAGAGATAAGGAGGAAGGGGAGAACAGGGGAGGGATTTGTAGGGGGGAGGGAGAGTAAGGAAGAGTAACGAAGGGAAGGGGAGAGATGGGGAGGAAGGTGAGGCTAGGGGGGGGTGACGTGGAGGGGAGGGAAAGAGAAGAAATAAGAAGGTAGAGGAAGGAAAAAAAGAGGAGGGGAGGGAGAAAATGTGGAGGGAGGGGAAAGGAGAGAAATAGGAGGAGCAGGAGAGAGGAGGGATATGTGGGTTATGAGAAATACAGTACAGGAGGAAGGGAAGGAGAGAGAGAGAGAGAGAGAGAGAGAGAGAGAGAGAGAGAGAGAGAACTGTACTGAACTGGAGTGTAGGTGAGAGGTAGAAATGGAAAGGGTTATATATGGAGGAGAGAGAGCAAGAAAAAAGGAAGGAGCAATTGTGATTCAGATGGAAGAGGAAAGGATAGATATAAACAAGAGGGGAAGAAGAAGAGATGCGAGAGGAGGGGAGAGAATTGATGGAGGGGGGGGGAGTGATGGAGGAGAGGGGAGGAAAGAGAGAGAGAGAGAGAAAGGAAAAAGAGGGAAAAGGACGAGGAGGGGGAAGGGGAAGGGAAAGAGGAGAAGATGAAGAGTAGAGACGATATGTGAGGAGGGAGACGGGGAAAAAGAAGGAAGAACTACAAAGTGATGGGTAAAAGACGGGATGGGAAGAGAGGGATGGGAGAGGTACTTTGAGGAGAGGGTTGTGAATGAAGGGAAGGAAAGGATAACAGAGATACTCAGGGAGATAGAGTGTGAGAAAGAGGTAAAGCAAGAGACGGAGAGGGGATGGTAGAGGGGTGTTGGGTGGATGGAAGAGAAAAGGAAGACGTGAAGAGGAAGAGGAGAGAGTAAGATGAAGAAAGATGGAAGGAGTTTGAGAAAGAGGAGGAGAGGAAAAAAGTGGAAGGAGGAGAGGGGGAGATGAGATGGAGTGCAAGGGGAGGGGAGTTGGAGTAAAAGGAAGGATGTGAAGTGGAGAGGAGAGGGTATGAGATGCATGTGTGTGTGTGTGTGTGTGTGTGTGTGTGTGTGTGTGTGTGTGTGTGTGTGTGTGTGGAGAGACGAGGAGTCGAGTGTGATGAAGGGAGAGATGGAGCCAAAACGGGCATAATAACCAGTGTATCGTCATCATTATCATTGTTTTCATCCCTGTCATATACGGCAGGTAATTAGAAGAGAAACAGGTTAATTAACAATAAGACGGAACTGAGGCCGTTGGTGGGGGATTTGTCTTACCTTAATCAACTCAGGTTGATGATGATATTAATGATGATGAGCTACAATGTCTGCCAGTGATCTCCATGGCTTATTATGCCCCAGTACCCACCATCCACACCCATACCCACACCTGCGCCAACACCCACACCCACACTCACACCCACATCCATACCCACACCCATACCCACACTCACACCCACACCTACACCCACATTCACACCCACGCTCACACCCTCACCCACCATCCACTCCCTCACCCACACCCGAACCTACTCCCTCAACCACACACACACTCACACTCACACCCACACCCTCACCTACACCCACATCCACACCCATACTCGTACCCACATCCACACTACCCACAACCACGTCCTCACCCTCAACCTCAACCCACCCACTTCCACACACCACCCACACACACACCCATACCCACATCCACACTCACACCCACCGTCCACACCTGCCCCTGCCCCTAGTGAGGTTATTAACTCCTTCAGGACGATGATGGCTTACTACTCTCTTCTGAGCTACACAAAACGTTCTTCTGTTCCCTGACTAACACCAGACCATCTTCTTCTTCGTTCTGACTATAAACAAAGGAGTCTATTCAGCATCAGATAATAATACTCGCTGTGTATTGCTATGTTAGGATCCCGAAGACAACCTTGGTGGGTTCTTAGACCTTGGTTTACGTCTCTTAAGGAAGCTCCCTAACATTTTTTCCTAAGTGATTTATTTTGCTTATGTCTAGATATAATTATGCACGTTATTTATAAAGAGTATGGCGATATGGGGAGAATTTTTATGACACAGAGGAGGACAGTACGAAGTGATAAACAAACTAAATCACTTAGGAAAATGTGTTAGGGAGCTTCCACAATCGGTGAGAGTACACTCTGCGCTGTTATCGGGTGTTGCAACCACTCTATTACACTGACTTATCCTTGGACTGGGGGTGGTAATGTGCGTGTAAGTTCTTGAGTATATAAAGGAAAAACGATCTGTGTGTGTGTGTGTGTGTGTGTGTGTGTGTGTGTGTGTGTGTGTGTAATTCACCGGGTCGGTCAGGATCACTTGATGGTCATGATCGTCAGCATTTTACCCTCCCGGAAGGGAGCTGAGAGCTCATATAGTCCTATCTAAGGGCAAGGCTGTGACCTTCACACACCCACACACCCGTCCCCTTGCTCGAGGGGGACAGTAACCACCTACTTCTTCAGTGAAACTTTTCGCAACCTGAGCGAGGCGCGAACTCCCGTCTACCAGATGGCAAGCGAGAACGTTACCACTGCGCCAGCGAGCGGTGTGTGTGTGTGTGTGTGTGTGTGTGTGTGTGTGTGTGTGTGTGCGTGTGTGTGGGTGTGGGTGTGGGTGTGTGCTTTAAAAATCAAACACTTGGCTAGATCGGGGAGAAGGTGGCGGTTGGTGGTTGGCTGGTTACCTGTGACGTATTAATGACGTCACGGGGATTCCCACCTGCTTGATCTATACCTTTATCTCAGTCACTACGTCCTTGGGTTGGCCTGAACATGTCGCCCACTAAGATGCTGCTCACCGTCACCTGGAGAGGCTTCACGTCACACGTCAGTCATGACAATCGGCCACACAACTGCGGCCGTACAGCTCGAATGAACACACCGACGAACAGATACTCCTTCCCTGGGTCAGCTGCTCCAAGGCACGCCACATCGTCTTCGGCGATGACGCAGAAAGTAAACGAGGTGGTGCTGTGCCCTCCAGGTGGACCAGATGCAGCGTCCACCCGGGAACCAAACCTCCTCACATTTCCTTGCACCTACCTGTGGGAAGGACCCTGGTCCTGGTGAGGTGCTGTCTACCACAAGGGGGCGCTGGTTTCCTACACGGTGTACTCGTATGTACTGTAATGTACCTGTAGGACGGTCCCACTGAAGCAGGTACTTACCTGTGGTCGACGGGTCTGCTACGCCAAACAGACCTGAGCTGGGCAACAACAACAAATGCAACGGCTTCGTCTCCGGTAATGGTGCTCAGAGGGACGCGTGAGAAAGGCAATAAGGGTACGATTGGGATACATGTGCATGGGTGGAAGGAGGGAAGTGGAGGGGAAGGAACTTACAACGGATGGGAAGGGGAGAGTGGAACAGAAGGAGAAGAGTGGAAGGGAAAGGGGAAAGTGGAAAAGAAGAGGAGTGGAAGGGAAGGGAGAGAGTGGAAGGGATGGGAGAGAGTGAGGGGGGAAAGGGACAAACCAGAATGGGAGGAGAAAAGTGGAAGGGAAGAGGGGAGAGTGGTAGGAAAGGGAGCAGAGTGGAGGGGAAGGGGTGCGAGTTGAAGGGAAAGGGGAGAGTAGAAGGGAATGGAGAAGAGTGGAAGGCGAGGGGGAGAGTGAAAGAGAAAGGGAGAGTGGAAAGGAAGGGGAGAATGGAAGGGAGGAGGGAGACGTGGAATGAAGAGAGGATGGAGTGCAAGGGAAGGAAGTACAGTGGAAAGGATGGGGAGACAGAGTATAAAGGAAAGACAAAGGAGAAAGGGAGGGGGCACGGGGTCGAGGGGAGGGAGTCATTAGCTTATGTGCAAACAAGGAGACGTCACTATTTTTTCCCCCATCCCCACACAACTTCACAAACACCCCTGCTCTTTCTGCTGGAGGGGGCGTCATCATCATTATCATCACAATCATCATTATCATCAAGAACGAAATTTAATAACACATGATAGTTTTGAAGGGCTATAAATGAAGTGAGGTGAGATATGCATGGGGGAAGTGTCAGTCAGTCGCCGACATCGGAGACAGCACTGGTGAGACAAGTGGTCAAGTGAGGGCTGACACTGAGTGACATGTTGGACAGCGTGGACTCGCCAGGTGTGTGTGTGTGTGTGTGTGTGTGTGTGTGTGTGTGTGTGTTCGGTCACCGTACACACTGACTGACTGCTGTTGTGCAATGTCCACCAACATACACCCGAACAGAAAACCACTCAGCATGAAGCGATAAGCCTTCCTCTCTCACGATGCTCGCCCTTACTTTATTTACTGGTGCTGATAACCAAACCATTCTGACCTAACCTAACAGATTAACCTTGCCATCTTCACTTGACCTAATGGAACCCAATCTGACCTCACGCAGACAGGACCTAACCTTTTCTTACATAATATATCCTGTCTAACCTAATTTAACCTATCTTAACCTAACTTAATCTAACCACATCTAGTGTAAGATAAAAGCATAAGATACACCAACTTCAGTAAAAACACAACCTAAACCAATGCAAACCAACCCCAGCCTAGCCTAACCTAACCTAACCTATCCTAGGTTCGCTTGACCTGTCCAGAAAAGTGTAACACATTCATAGTAACCTAACCTACAGCTCCAGGGAAATAAAAAAGTGCACGAAGCTAATATTGTTCGGTAATTCGCGGACCGGCAGAAGTGTGTGTGTGTGTGTGTGTGTGTGTGTGTGTGTGTGTGTGTGTGTGTGTGTGTGTGTGTGTGTTGCCGCACTACCTGTCACACCGTCACTCATTCTCCCCACACTATACTAACCCTCCCCCCTCCCCCCCAAGCGCGAGCCGAGAACGAAAAAGTGTTTGTCTGACTGGCCGTGACGCAACAGGACCCCGTGTGACGAAAATACAGTATCACCAAATGTTGTGCTTTACTTTATAGTTCTGTAGTCAGCTTTCACTATTTTCCTGGCTATAACTTTCCATGCGACAATTTTCTCATAAAATATTTGCTGTACTATTTTTCTTCTCCTCGTTTTTATTCATCATCATCATCCAATCCTACGTTGCCCCATGAGGAACGTAGGAGCCCGGGGCTAGGCAAGTTGGTCCTGAAATTTATGATGAGAGTGACCAGCCTCACTCATCCCTGAGTGGCATTACACGAGTAATAAACCCCAACCATCCCTTGGACATAAACCTGCACTGGCTCAATCCGACTAGAGTGTCATAATTACCCACTAAACCACCAGGCGTCAAAATTTAGTTATATGGTAACCCCCCAGCGTAGTACATGGTTTCCTGGTGTACAGGAAATCATTTGCCTTGTCACTCAATGTAGACTCACCCACAGGCACAAGGAAGAGGAAGGAATGAAGGAATGAAAGACAGAAGAGGGAATGTAAAGTCACCCGTAGGCAGAAGGACGAGGAAAAAACTAAGAGAAGAAAGACAGAAGAGGATGGAAGGAAAGAAGGATGGGGGAGAGGAAAGGGCAGACACCTGAGAGCAGCACTACATCGAGTGAGTGGATGGTGAGCGCCCCCACCTACCACAGATTTTTTACCATAATTTTTCAATGGCCAGTTAGCGGCTGTTCATTGTATAGTTGTCTGCAAAGGTTTCGTTCCTCTTCCTTTCCATCAGTTGCTCTTAAAATTATATTAGTTTTGGTAGTTAGAGTTAGTCACATACAACTATAAATAATCAAACATGTTAATATGATTACCTGCAACTTTGCCAATTAGTGTGATGCTACTGGTTACTGAAGTGCGGCAGGAGGGACGGGACTTTGCAGGGGACTGTACATGTACTAAGTGAAAGTAATTATTGTACCAACTAATTTGTGCACGCCTGCTATTCACGTGCAGCCCAACCACTCAGGCTCAGGCTGTGTTTTACGGGTCCTGTAGGGCAACTGACTCCCTAGTTGCGGAAGAACACCACTTTCTTTCACTGGACGATTAACCCGACCCCTCTCAATGCTTCACTGACGGGTTTAAGTGTGGAGTATTTGTGGAGTGTTAGGCGAGAATGTGGATGTGGATATCTGATGCTGTGGTGGAAATGTTTGTGAGTGCGAGACTATAAATGTAATCGTGGAGACGGAAACAGAGTGCAGACATGTGGGAATATATGATAGGACATACTACAGCACCCTCTAAAATCTTCATCCCTGGTGAAATCGAACTCAGATCACGAAGACTAATAGATGCACGTGCCACCGATCCGATTACCGAAAGCTGAAAAATGCAGAAACGAAAGAAATTCTGATTTAAATAATGAAGAGATGCTGATTGGCCAAAGACAAAAATCAGTTTAGCCAATCAGGGTTGAGTGTGAGTCCGGGGGCGTGGAGTACGTGACAGATCATTTCAATTCGAGTATAATCCTCAGTGAAGGCAGCTCACATTTTTCAGTGACTGCCGCGTTGCACAGCGCCCTGAACTCTTAATATTTTTAGCCCAAAATTCAGTGCTGAACTTTTTGTAATTATGAAAAAAAGTGTTTGTCCTTAATAAGATATTGAGTAGGCTACACTGACAGGTATATACTCTCTGCAGGTATCTGTCACTATACTCAGAATCTCATAAAGAAATAGACTTATTCATAGCCAACAAAAGTGAAACAAGGAATTTTAGTTCAGCAATGGTTAGTCCAGATCACAGTGCGTTGTGCTGGTGCAACATATTCCCTTCACCATGACACCAGCACGCCCGCCACAGGAAGCGCATGACACCAGTATTGTAACCCGAAGAAAGACTGTCTGACGCAGCTTGTCCTCACAGCTGCACTTACCTCCCTGCCCTAACCCCTTCCCACACCCTCACGCAATCAATTCCCCAACTCTGTAAGAGGTAAGGCAAATGGGGCATTGGTTGGTATTATTCCATTAGAGTTTCCTCTCATGTACCGTCTTTAGGCATTGACTAAAGAGCCCCTTCCAAATCTTTAAGAACCACGATACACCTTCACTGTGTAAAAATTTCGTGGTACACTTTTCTTTCCCGAACGCCAACGCTTGCTCATAATTAATATATTTATCTTTAGCGCATAATGGTGCCAAGAAATGTTGCGTTACACTGGCAGTATCACCCATGGATACTAGAGTACGAATTGCTGCTTTCATAAACTAACGTGGTTTGCATAGAAAACCTGTAGAATGGATTCGTTGAGGGTCTGCAGTGTGTGTGATCTCAAGAAACTGATTCAGTGATCAGAAGGTTTTATATTTTAAGTACAATCATTTGGTTCAGGCAAAGACCTTTCTCACACTTTCTATTGCAACCTTTCACCACAATATACTTCTAGTGAGCCCCCTAGTAGTGCATGGGATGACAAACACTAACACCCCATCCCCTACGATCAGAAAGTCTCTCCTGATCTGAAGGAAATAGTGAAGTAGTGGGAAAAAGATATACGTCATGGCACTGAAGGGGTTAATCCCAGAGTTTATCCCAGAAAAACTAAAAAAAAAAAACATCCAGGACTTCTTTACTGCTTCATGCCACTCCAAACCCCACTCCTCCATGCTACTCCAACGCCACTCCTCCATGCCACTCCAACGCCACTCCTCCATGCCACTCCAAACCCCACTCCTTCATGCCACTCCCAACACCCCATGCCACTCCCAACCCCATTCCATGTCAATCCAAACCCCACTCCATGCCACTCCAAACCCCATTCCATGCCACTCCAAACCCCACTCCATGCCACTCCAAACCCCACTCCATGCCACTCCAAACCCCACTCCTTCATGCCACCCCCCAACCCCATTCCATGCCACTCCAAACCCCACTCCATGCCACTCCAAACCCCACTCCATCTATTCCTAAGCCACATTGTGTCATCTCCCAGAAAAACACATTCATCTCAGGCAAGCTACCAACCCATGACCTGTTTTTTTTTTTTTTAACATTATAATTCACCTGTAGGATTGAAAGAATATACTGTACTGTATTTACACCTAACCCATCTAGCTCGATAACTCTTTCCTAGACCTGTCTTCTCCCTAACACCACTTCCCAAGCAATTTATTATGTTTATTACACCTTACTGTCCTTTCTGTGGTGTATAAATCCTTTCAATACCACCACACTCCACATAAATACCGTACAAAAGGATATTTAGCAGCCATATCAAGAAATAAATCGCTAAGGAAGAGGTGTTAGGGAGCTTCGTCAACCCATGGGAATACGGGCCCTAAGCTGTTGAAGGAGTTAATAAATTCCCTCGATCATTATATTGTCATTTTTATGCAAGGCCAAAATATCGTGGCTTATTTATAACATCAGTAGAGAGAGAGATAGGTAGGTAGGTAGGTAGGTAGGTAGGTAGAGAGAGAGAGAGAGAGAGAGAGAGAGAAGAAAGTGTAGTACATTGACGAGCATGAGCTTTAAAATTATAGAAGGAGGGCAGTAGAAAATAGCCTCTTAACACTTTCAAAGGGGCGATTTTTTCTTACGGTATATTCTTGCTCCGGCCACATCAGTTTCAATCTAGTTTAATTAGGCACCCTTGCAGTGAAAAGTTAGCCCTCTCATACTCGGGGCAACTCTAGCTTTCAAATCCATCTAATGCCAGACGATTTTTTTCAGCTGAGGGTGAATTATAGGAACCTAAGAGAGTTGATGCTGCCACCAATCGTCTCTTAGTAGGGACAGTGGACGATTTTTTGCCTCTGGTTGGGTCATAGGAGCCTGAGAATGAGAATAGGATAGTGAAAATGACCCATGTGCTTGTGTTTGAGACTGGAATGATGAGTGGAGGTACAAGAACGTGGTGTGATTATGTTACGGGAATTGACTGGAATGATGAGTGGAGGTACAAGAACGTGGTGTGATATGTTACGTGAATTTACAAGAACGTGGTCTTTTATGATACGGAAATTTACAAGAAAGTGGTCTGATATCTTACGTGAATTTACAAGAACGTGGTATATGTTACGTGAATTATTAGAACGTGGTCTGATGTCATGTGATTTTACAAGAACGTGGTCTGATTGATGAGTCTACAAGATCGTGGTCTGATGCGTTACATGAATTTACAAGAACGTGGTCTGCTGTTACGTGAATTTACAAGAACGTGGTCTGCTGTTACGTGAATTTACAAGAACGTGGTCTGATATGTCACGTGACTTTACAAGGACGTGGTATATGTTACGTGAATTTACAAGAACGTGGTCTGATGTCACGTGACTTTACAAGGACGTGGTATATGTTACGTGAATTTACAAGAACGTGGTCTGTCGTTACGTGAATTTGCAAGAACGTGGTCCGATATGTTACGTGAATTTACAAGAACGTGGTATATGTTACGTGAATTTACAAGAACACAATCTGTTGTGAATTTACAAGAATGTGGTCTGTTGTTATGTGAATTTACAAGAACGTGGTCTGATGTTATTTGAATGTACGAGAACGTTGCCTGATATGTTACGTGAATTTACAAGAACGTGGTCTGATATGTTACGTGAATTTACAAAAACGTGGTATACTGTATGTTACGTGAATTTACAAGAACGTGGTCTGATATGTTAGCTGAATTTACAAGAACTTGGTCTGATGAGTTACGTGAATTTATAAGAACGTGGTCTGTTGTTACGTGAATTTACAAGAACGTGGTCTGATACGTTCCTTGAATTTACAAGAACGTAGTATGGTAAGTTACATGAATTTACAAGACCGTGGTCTGATGTTACGTGAATTTACAAGAACTTGGTCTGATGAGTTACGTGAATTTATAAGAACGTGGTATATGTTGCGTGAATTCATGAGAACGTGGTCTGTTGTTACGTGAATTTACAAGAACGTGGTTTGTTGTTACGTGAATTTACAAGAACGTGGTCTGGTATGTTACGTGAATTAAAGAGAAAATCAGGAGTGGAAGCTGAGGAACCAAAGAATTAAACAAGGATAGAAATAGATAGAAATAGATTAATATAAGGAGGGTACACAGGATAAAGCTGACATCATCTTTAACCCTTTCCTGATCACCTTTTCTCAAGTGGTTTATTCCAGCCAACACGAGACGGTTTTATTCATCCGAGAGTTTTAATATTGTCACCATTAGCGTTATGTTTGGTGCAGCTGGCCACACATAAACCTGGGACAGTGTGTGTGTGTGTGTGTGTGTGTGTGTGTGTGTGTGTGTGTGTGTGTGTGTGTGTGTGTGTGTGTGTGTGTGTGTGTGTGTGTCATTACAGTTACTTGGACCCATATTCTTGTCATTTAATGGAGCTCCGTAACACCTCTTCGTAAGCGATTTATTTTGCTTATTACACTTTATCTTCCTCTTCTGTGTTAATTAAATCATTCTTATATTATACTCTGAATAAATGAAGAAACTATATTAGCCAGCAGTATCCAGGAAGAAATCGGTCAGGAAGAGGTGTTAGGGAGCTTCCTTATCATTATTATTATTATTATTATTATTATTATTATTATCATCATTATTATTATGCTTAAGACTGCACTTTTGAGATTTAATTTCTGTTTTCCACAAATGCTTGCACAACAGTCTTAAAATTTATATTGGGCGGAAAGGCTGGCAGGAAAATTCATTTGTGGAAAGTTGGAGGAGGCAAACTTTGTGAGTTACTGCTGAGACAGACAGACAGACAGATGGTGTGTGTGAGTGTGTCTGTGTTTAATAATAATAAGAATGATTATGATCATGATGATGATAGCGACAGCAGTAGTAATCATCATCATCATCATTATATAATCCATGTATTATTCAGTCCTATACTGCGCTAAGACGAGCGTATAAGAACTAGAACAAGCATAAGATTAGTATCAAGGCAATTAGGAAGTGTCTCTGTCTTACTGGTGTTGCGAAGATGAGTTATATAAGCGAAGCAGATAGTGTGGAAAGTGTCTGTCTGTAGCTAAAAATGTCGAATATATGTGTGATCTGTTTCACTCGGCATTGATGAATGTTGTCTTATTATTATTATTATTATTATTATTATTATTATTATTATTCTAGAGAAGTGAAGTCAGTGAATGTACAGTGAGGTTGGATGAGGAAAGGGAAAATGTGAGTGCGTTTAAATATTTGGGTAGTGTGATGAGAAAAGATGGAATATTGATGACGATGATAATGTTGATGACGATGACGATGACGATGATGATGACGACGACGATGAAATGACGATGACGACGACGACGGTGATGATGATGATGATGATGATGATGATGATTATCATTATTGTACTTGTGATACTAACTCTAACGTATTGAAGTGAAGATCGGACCTTGTTAGAAGGTCACAAGTCAAGACTGAGAGCAGTGGAAATGAGTTATACTGGGCGGAAACGCTGTAATGAAAATTAATTTGTTGAAAGTTGGAGGATGTGAAGGAGCGTTGTGGTGTGGATGTGGATGTGATAGGAACCGTTAGGAGAAACACACTGAGGTGGTTTGGCCATGTGTATGAGTGTGTCTGTGTTTAATAATAATAAGAAGAGTGTATGTGAATGAGGTGGAGGGGGAAGGGGGAGGGGGAGGCCAGGGACGAGATGGAGGGATGGAGTGGTGAGATACAATATATGAGAGAGGGTGTGTGAGCTGGGAGCAGGACAGTGAAATGGCAAGGGACAGGGCGACATGGAGGCGGTTTGTTTGTGGCCACCTCTAACAGGATTAAGGCGTCTGGCAATAGTGATATTATTATTATTATTATTATTACTGTCGTGGTTACTGTTGTTATAGCAGCAGTAGCAGTGATTTTGTTGTTGTTGTTGTTAATGTTCTTGTAGCAGCAGCAGCAGTAGCAGTGATTTTGTTGTCATTGTTGTTGCCGTTGCTGTTGTAGCAGCAGCAGTAGTAGTGATTTTGTTGCTGTTGTAATCATCGAAATATTATTTCAGTGATGTGTAACCCAACAGACCTGCACTTGTGGGTAACCATGGCAACAGTTTCCTCATCTTGTTTACGCGTCCCAGCATTACCACCACAGCATCCCACACACCTCAACTAACACATAACAAACCATAAATTATCCTAACCCAACCTAACCTAACCCAATCTAACCCAACCAACCCAACGTAACCTAACCTAACCTAGCCCTACCCAACCTAACCTACCCCTACCTACCTTAATCCAACCTCCCCTTACCCCACCCTACCCTACCTTATCCTAGCAACATATCCTTATCCTGTTAACCCTTGCCAGCCTCACCAGCGTCACGCCCTCTCTCTCATCTTGGCTCCAGTCCATCTCTTATCTCTCTTCACCCACCCACATAATTATAACGTGGGGTGTGATTAACGCCTTCACTTCACGTATATAAATCATTCTCTATATTGTTTTTATTATAAAGTTTCATTATATTATCTTTTATTGTATTATATTTTATTATTTATCGTTACATTTTTATTCTCGCCATCGTCACGGCTATTTTTACTATAGGCTATACTTTTCCATCTGTAAGAGTTAGCTTTAGCCTTCATTAACCCGTTAGGACTCATGAGGCTTAAGACAAAAAGGAAAAAAAGCACCGAGGTTGGCAATTTCAAACGTTTTTGATGAGGGGAACGCCAACATTAAGCTCCGCGAGTATGAGCCGGTAGGAAGAGGGCGGTACGCTAAGTACTTTAACAGCGAAATCCCACAAACAGCAACCCTGGGCACCAAAGGGTTAACCCCATCAATAAAAGATTCCTCTCCCTCGTTTATTAAAATTGTAAGTAGTAAGAATAAAGCAGTAACACACGTCCTTTAATTCATCATCATCACCATCATCATCATCATCATCATCATGCTAAATACAGAGTTTAATGGGGTGGGTTCATCTTCATCACAATCATCATCATCATCATCATTATCATCATCATCATTAGGCCAGATACAAAGTTTAATTCAGTGGGTTCATCATCACCATCATCATCATCATCATTGTGCTAAATACAAGGTTTAAATTAGTATGTTCATCATCATCATCATCATCATCATCGTCATCACCACCACCACCACCACCACCACCACCACCACCATCATCATCATCATCATCATCATCATCATCATCATCATCACCACCACCACCACCACCACCACCACCACCACCATCACCACCACCATCACCTCCACCACCATCACCATCACCATCATCATCATTACCACCACCACCACCACCACCACCACCATGCTAAATATAAAGTTTAGTTTTATGCAGGAAACTTGGACAAATAACTCCAGTGTCTCATTAATTCATTGGTCAAGCAGTAAAACCCACCATATGGAAGGGCAGGAGCAGGTCAGGTCGCGTCAGGTCGGCTTACAAAATGACCTCAGTGCATCGTGGGAACATATACTGGCGAGTTTGGGAGAGACGGGTGGATATGGAGCGAATATCGAAAATGCAGTGTATTGGCGTATATATGTATGGGTGGAATTGTTGAAGCGTGTATGTTTGATAAGGTTTTTGGCCTTACACACACACACACACACACACACACACACACAGAATAAACGTGCCACCTGACCTGACAAATACAAAGAGCACAGGAATACCGGCAGTGCTGAGAGAGAGAGAGAGAGAGAGAGAGAGAGAGAGCAAGGAAGGACAAAGAAGTCATAACAGGATAGAAAACGATGGAGACAGACAGGAACTGAGAAGGGAGAGAGAGAGAGAGAGAGAGAGAGAGAGAGAGAGAGAGAGAGAGAGAGAGAGAGAGATCAAGGAAGGACAAAGAAGTCGTAACAGGATAGAAAACGATGGAGACAGACAGGAACTGAGAAGAGAGAGAGAGAGAGAGAGAGAGAGAGAGAGAGAGAGAGAGAGAGAGAGAGAGAGAGAGAGAATAAGAGTCCTAAATACAAAGAGAAGGGTGCAACGTAAAAAGAACAATGGAAAGGGAGGCTTAGAGTCAGGGAACAATGGGTTATACAGAGAGTGTGTTGGTATAGAGAATGATAGAAATTAAAGAGAGCAGTAGAAAGAGAGGATTAGAGAGAGGGGGAAGCACTGTATTATAAAAAAAAAATGGTATGTTGAGATATACACAGAGAGGAAATACTTGCTGTAGAGTGCATGTACTGAAACATAGAGAGAGAGAGAGAGAGAGAGAGAGAGAGAGAGAGAGAGAGAGAGAGAGATGGCATAAGATAGAAAGCTGGAATAGAGAACAATATAGAAAGCATTAGACAGACAGGCCTTTCATAGAGAGTGAGCTGCGCTGGCAAGAACATAAAGTGCAAATTATAGTACCGAATCATAAATAAGGTTGGAATTAATACAGATGACGTTGGTTTATCGAGAGTAATGAAATAAAGAAATTATTAATTTACAGTGACGAAAGATAAAGAATGACGGAATATAGACAGCGGCGAAATACTGAATGCTATTGTTGAGTGACGAAGCTTACAGTGAGTTTCAGAGAGCAGCGGTATACACAGAGGAGACTAAATACAGACAGCTGAATTGCAGTGTCAAAAATATGCAGTGCCAAAACACAGAGTGCCGCGATAGAGTACTGAGATATAGAACAAGAGAAGACAGATGCCAGATTATGATTGATGCTGAAATATATCAAAGAAACAGAGATAGATAGGCAGATAGATAGATAGATAGACAGACAGATAGGTAAATCCAGATTAAGTACAAGGATGACATACACAGTTCTGGATTATAGGTAGGGACGTTAGAGATAAAGATTATATAAAGAGTGCTGGATTAAAGAGCTATGATTTATATAGACTGACGAAACAGAGAGGTCATGGAATATTCACAGACAGAGAATATAGAGTGTCGGATTATAGAGGGTTGTGTATTATAGAGGGCGAGATAATAGAGCACTGCTATAACCATGATGAATCCTGGCTCTTGGTCTAATGGTGGGGGTAAAACTAGACGCTTTCACTCCTTCCTACATTCCATCTCATCCTCCATCACTCCCTCTGCACCCCCCCCCTTTTACACATACACACACACACACACACACACACACACACACACTCCCTTTCACCCCCACGCTGCATACACACCCTTCCCCTTCACACACACCCTCCCCCTCACACTCCCCTCCTCCCTCACCTCCAGTATAATTTAAGGTAATTAGGCCTGGGGTGAGGAGGCTTTAATGTTAGTATTAATGTACCAAGGTGCATTAAGACACACACACACACACACACACACACACACACACACACACACACACACACACACACACACACACACACACACACACACACACACCTTCGAACGTACATACAAATACATACACACACATGCACACACACATCCTTGCACCTGCACATACGTACATGCATGCACACAAAAACACACATGCACACACACATCCTTGCACCTGCACATACGTACATGCATGCACACAAAAACACACAGAGACAGACACACACGTTTAGTTGCTTACCGAAATGTGCTTACTTACATAGTGATGTACAGTCCAAGACACAACCATCTTCCCAAAGTTTGACGAATATATAGCGGAAAAACCTAACCCTTTGAAACACGCACTAGTGGAGATCTGGATTTTATTGTACTCTCGTCAGGTGTAAAATTCCTTTGGACGGACCTTGGAAAATGGTTGTGTCTTTGACTGTACATCAGCTTGGTTAAGTTCGCTAGTGCTTACCTACAAAACTTTGCGGAACCAACTAATAGCCTTTCCATCACAAAATGTTTCCAAATACCCTTATCCTTGAATCCATACCGTTATTGAGCCCACAGTGATAAGTCTTGACCAACAAGCTGAAAGAATTATTTTCGCATATTATAACGTGTCGCGATTTCCGATAATTTTGCTCTGTTGCGTCGCTCTCGATCGCCATTTTTTTTTCTTCTGACACTCCTTGGACTTGCCCCAACCTAATGCAAATAGAAATAGGTTCATATCTATTGCCGTTCTGGTGAAGGAAACGAACAAACGCACAGTCAGACACGCACAAACGCAGGTTGACTTTATTTTCTAGATATTTCTTGAAAGCATCAGCTGTTTTTCTTATACATAAGCATTTATATATGCAAGTACCGTTTCACTTACATACATACATACATACATACATATATACATACATATATACATACATAAAAATTTTTATTCTTTGACATTAACACATGCGTTAGTATGTACGAATGTTTCTGGATGCTCTCACAAAACATGAACGTAATACCACGTATATGCACTGTATGTGTGTGTGTGTGTGTGTGTGTGTGTGTGTGTGTGTGTGTGTGTGTGTGTGTGTGTGTGTGTGTGTGTGTGTGTGTGTGTGTGTGTGTGTGTGTGTGTGTGTGTGTTGTAATCAACTAGCCTACATCCTTACCGGGTCTTCCGTTCCTCCTTCCTTCCTCTCTTCCCGCTCTTCTCTCTCTCTCTCTCTCTCTCTCTCTCTCTCTCTCTCTCTCTCTCTTTCACCTGCACTCCTAGAAAATTTTCCGCTCATTTTTTTCCCATTAATATTCTCCTCCTCCTCCTCCTCCTCCTCCACCAACACCACCTTCTCCTCCTCCTCCTCCTCCACCACCACCACCACCACTTCCTCCTCCTCCTCCTCCTCCTCCTCCTCCTCCCTCTTACACTCTTCTCTACGTCTCCGTCCATCTCTCCCAGCCGCCTTCCCTCTTTTTTTTTTTTTCCTCTCTCCCTAAAAGATTTTCTCCCTTCTTTCTTCTTTGATACATTTCTTCCTTGTATCAAATCTCCTTCCCTTTTCCTTCCTTCTCTTCCTCCTCTTCTCTTCCTATTCATTTCGTCTTCACTACCTCATCCTTCCCTTTCCCTCTTTTCTTCTTCCTCCTCCCTTCCTCCTCTTCTTCTTCCTCCTTCTCCTCACCTCTTCCTCTCTTCCTTCTCCTTTTACCCCTCCACCATTACCCTTCCTCCCAGCTTACCTCTCCTCTCCTCATCCCTCTCTTTCCTCCCTCTTTTTTCCTTCTGCCACATTTCTTTCTCATTTCTCTTCCTTCCCCCTTCCTCCTGCCATTACCTCTCTTTCTCATTTCCCTCTTCCTTCCCTCGATTTCTCTCTGTCAGTCTCCTTCTCGTTCTTTTCTTCTCTCTCTCTCTCTCTCCCTCTCTCTCTCTCTCTTTCTCTCTCTCTTTCTCTCTCTCTCTCTCTCTCCCTCTCTCTCTCTCTCTCTCTTTCTCTCTCTCTCTCTCTCTCTCTCTCTCTCTCTCTCTCTCTCTCTCTCTCTCTCTCGTCACCTTCCCTACCGTGTTTTTCCTCCACACTTTCTTACACCTTCTCTTCATTTTCTTCATTTTCCTCTCCTTCTCCTTCTTCTCTACTGTTTTCATTCCTAACTAGACATCTTTCTCTCTTTCCTCATTCATTTCGCCTCCCATCCTCGTTACTCTTCTTCCTTCCTTCCTTCCTCCTCTCGTTCCCTCTCCCTCTATTCTCTTTTATTACTCCTGTCAATCTCCTTCTTTTCCTCCTCCCTCCTCTTTCTCTCCCTCCCTATTTCCCCTCCCTCCTCTCTTTTCCATAATTCCCTCTTGTTTTCCTTCCTTATTCATCTTCCATTCTCCATGTTATTACCCCTTCTTCCCTCCCTCCTTTCTTCCTTCCTTCCTCCCTTTCTTCCTCCTTCTCATTCCTCCTTCTCTCCCTGATTCATTCTTCGATCTTCCTTCTCTTCTTCTCTTTCCTTCTTTCCTTCATCGTCCCTCCTTCCTTCCTTCTTTCCTTCACTACCCATTCTTTTCTCTTCTCCAGTTTTTCACCCCCCTTATTCTGTTGTCCTCTCCTCTCTCCTTCCTTCCTTCCTTCCATTCCTTTTCGTTTCTATCTCTCATCTTCTCCCTCCCTCTTGCCTTCTTGCCCTCCTCCTCCTCCTCTCTCTCCCTGTCCATCCTCTCCTTTCCTCCTTCCCCCATTGCTTCTGTCCCTCCATCTCTCCACGTCTCCGTCCTTCCTTTCGTCCTTCCTTACCCATCCATTTCATCTCTCTCTCTCTCTCTCTCTCTCTCTCTCTCTCTCTCTCTCTCTCTCTCTTCGTTCCTTCATTCCTTCTGTCATTCCTTTCTTCCTTCCTTCCTTATCTCCTTCCTTCCTTCCTCCCCCCGTTCCTTCTCTCCATCCTCTTCCTCTCCTTCCCTCCCTCCTTGCCTCCTTCTCTCTCTCTCTCTCTCCTTGCCCATTGCCCATAAGTGCCCTTCAGAGTGACTTAATTGGCTTGGGGTGAGTCTAGCACTTGCGTCTTGAGCCCTGCTGAGAGAGAGAGAGAGAGAGAGAGAGAGAGAGAGAGAGAGAGAGAGAGAAGCCTAACTCGGTGGGAAAGTATAGAACAACAACTTGCAGGATTCCAGTGTTTCCGGGACCTGGGAGCCACCCCCCTGTGAGAGACAATCCCGGATGTCACATTTTGCCCATTGGGAATTTGTTTCTCATTGGGTCCATTTCTCCAGAGATAAATTCCCCATGGACCTCTTCTTTCCATGGACCTATTCGCCCCATGGAACTAAACCATGACAATTTTCCCAATACCTACCCACCTCTCCAGCAACACTTACCCACCTACCCACCAACCCACCCACCCACCCACCAACATCCCCACCCACACATCCACCCACGCTACCCTACCCTGCCTCACCACACCCACCCACCCAACCCACCGGCCACCAAGCTCCACCACGTTGACTTGCTACAGCGATTTTTAAGTCCTAATATTGAAATGGCTGTAGGAGGATATTAAAAACTCTACGGTATTTTGACACCAAGCTTCGAAGGGTTGACAGGATTAGTTCTATTTTTGGCCGTCAGAGGGGTTTGAACATTTTAAAATCTTATTTTCTGTACAAAGGCACACCTTTATAACGAGGAGAGAATAAGAGGGGAGAAAAACTATTAAACCAGAGAGAGAGAGAGAGAGAGAGAGAGTTGATAAAGTGATAATGTATGTACGAGAGGAGGAATAGAATAGAAAAACTGAAGGGTGAGGGAAGAAGAGGAAGAGGTTGCAAAGAGTACAAAGGAGAGAGAGAGAGAGAGAGAGAGAGAGAGAGAGAGAGAGAGAGAGAGAGAGACCGACAGACAGGCAGACAGAAGTAGCTGTTAATACGAGAGAAGGGAAGGAACAGACAAACTAGTGCAGGCAAGTACACTGGATGCCGACAAACATTAAAAAAAAAAACTATTACACAACAACACATTCAGGTCTAAGCACATGACCTTACCCTCTGACACTGACCTTTGAGTGTTTTCCCTTCATCCTTGGCTTACCCTGAACCCTTCCACCAAGCTTGGTCTAAATTGGATTAAAACTGATTAAATTTACGTTGGCATGTGACTCTTACCTTTGACTTGTTGATCTCAGAAACGCTAGGACGACCCTTTGCCTGACCCTCAACCCTTCCACCAAATCTGGCTAAAGTTGATGTGTACTTTTTGAGAAATTAGTACACTTGAACTTGATCCCATAAGTAGAATCTTGTCACGTACTTACCTAGTCTGTTACGGAAGGTGTAAGACAGTGAGATGCGTGTCAGCGTCTTAAAAGAGGGGAAGGAAATATGAAAAGAGTGTAAAGACACATGAAGCAGAGAGACAGGGAGGGGGAGGGGGTGAGGAGCGTAGGAGACATAATTTGGAGAGAAAATGTATGAGGAGGAACAAAGGGGAGGAAAGGAGAGAAGCAAAATGGAGAGAGAGAGAGAGAGAGAGAGAGAGAGAGAGAGAGAGAGAGAGAGAGAGAGAGAGAGAGAGAGAGACAGAGACAGAGACAGACAGACAGACAGACAGACAAACGGACAGACGGACAGACAGACAGAGACAGAGACAGACAGAGTTGATAAAGTATGTACAAGAGGAGGGATTTGATAGAAAACTGGAGGGTGAGAGAAGCAGAAGAAGAGGGTGCAAAGAGATACAAAGGAGAGAGAGAGAGAGAGAGAGAGAGAGAGAGAGAGAGAGAGAGAGAGAGAGAGAGAGAGAGAGAGAGAGAGAGAGAGAGAGGAGTTATATGTAGAAATACGGCACACACACACAAAAAAAAAGGGGAGGCCGTGAGGCATGAATAAAGAGGAGAGAGACAGAGACAGAGACAGAGACAGACAGACAACAGAGAATAAAAAACTTCTTGATCCTCATAAGATAATTTGCTTTATTACTTAAACAAACAAATATAGAAATGAAGTAAAATGAGAGACAGAGAAGAAAGAAAGTTGAGAAAGAGAGAGAGGGAAGAAAGAGAGGATGCAATAAAGAAGGAAGAGAGAAAGGAAGTAATTTTGGTAATCGTAAAAAACAGATAAATGAGAGAGAGAGAGAGAGAGAGAGAGAGAGAGAGAGAGAGAGAGAGAGAGAGAGAGAGAGAGAGAGAGAGAGACAGACAGACAGACAGACAGATGGCAGGTAGGAGGAAGGAGGGAGAATAGTTGCAAAGAAAGATATAAGAGACACAAATCCGATGGACATGGAAATGGTTTGGTGATAGGGAGGCGAAGAGAGGAGGAAAGAGAGAGAGAGAGAGAGAGAGAGAGAGAGAGAGAGAGAGAGAGAGAGAGAGAGAGGAGGCAACAAATGCGAAGAAGAGAGATTAAAGAGACACTGAAGGAAAGTGAGAAAGAAAAGAGGAAAGAAGAAACAGTAAGAAATAAAGAAAGCAGAAGAGAGGGAGGAGAGAGAAAATATGCAAAGGCTGATAGATGAACATATCCGATGGGAATGGTGATAGTGTGTGTGTGTGTGTGTGTGTGTGAGAGAGAGAGAGAGAGAGAGAGAGAGAGAGAGAGAGAGAGAGAGAGAGAGAAAGGGGGGATGATATAATGTGCAAGAGAGGAGGGATACGACACAAAAGAGGAGGACGTGAAATAGGGATGAATAGGATGTAAAGAGGCGAGAGATAGATAGATACAGAGAGAGAGAGAGAGAGAGAGAGAGAGAGAGAGAGAATCAGACTTCGGAAGATTAATCGGAGAAACAGAAGGAAAAAACGAAGAGGGAGAGGAAATCGAGTAAGGTAAGAGGGAGTGAAAGTTAGGAAGAGGGAAGGGAAGGATTACAGACGCTTTTTTCACCGTATACCTGCTCCTTCCAGACGGTTTTCCTCATCTTAAGGCAGGTGCTTAATAGTGAAGAGGTTGACGATGGATACTACTAACCCCACTTGCTTGAATATCGTCTCCGTGCTTAATTATATGGAGTGGTTTTGGTAATATGGGAGGGGGAGGCCAAGGATGAGATGGAGGGATGGAGTGGAGAGGTATATGAGAGAGAGGGCTTTTGTTAGGACTCCATATTATAATTACAAATCATAATAGATAGATAGATAAATAGATAGATAGAGAGACAGATAGAAGCAGGGAGTCAGATGATGAGAAGGTATTGTGTCTGCGAGAATTGAGCAATGCTAAACATGCTTACACACTCTTAACTCAAGGAATGCTTTATAGGCACACGACAGTGCCTAGTGACCATACACACACATACACACATACTCACACACAGGCTTCTAGAACTTTCCACTCACAAGGAACACACGTGACACAACCCCTGCTACACCAGAATTTAGGAAAGACAGCTCAGAAGGAGACAGGCCATAGAAGAGGCAGGTAGTGGGGAGAAGGGCTTAGCAACATGGGCAAGAGAGAGAGAGAGAGAGAGAGAGAGAGAGAGACAGGAGATAGCTAGCGGGACTCTATACTTCGCTCTGTGTGAGAGACTTGTTAATATTTCCAAGACAAATAAAAATAGTCCCATACTATTCTTTACCTCTCCTGTCACTACATGACAAATGGGAAAGATCATCTACTTACAAGATACTCAAATATAACAACCGCTCGCCCACAAGTCTAATATATAGAAAACTCCACTACAAGTAATTACAAAGTCTTTTATGACACTTGGTAGCAGCCAACATATACGAACCTCGTCTACGAATCAACATTGAATTCCTACAAAATATCAAGATTGAAAACAAGAATACCTCTCACAACCAACAACTTACAACCAGCTCCTGACAGTTCTCTCCAACCAGCCCCCTCCGTCTCCCCGATCATCATGCTGATGCAGAGGTGAAGAGGTCACAGGATGCCTTGCAAGTAGTTTAACAAAATATTGATACGATCTTGCAATTCCTACGACGAACCAACGAACTACAACCATCTACAATCAACTAAAAGTAACAACTCTACGAGTCGTCTGTATAATCTTCTACACGCACCTACAAGTAGCGGCAGTCTTCATCCTGCAACGAGTAAATCACAAGAAAAAAGGACCACGAATACCTCGAGGAAGAAAAACGGAACAAACAAACGAAGAGTGAGACACGACTCATAACTAATAAGCACCAGACCTCACCCTCCTCTCTCTGCTACATCCACCCAACCCCCAACGCTTACGCAGGAGTGAAGAGGTCAAGACGACGAAGCAAACACCAAGTCCATATTCACAACTCATCTTACTCACTCGTCTTCACTCAAGTTACTCATCGCTACTCATTCACTCACCACAGCTACCAGTGTGGGAAGTCGACGTCATCATGCGTGCTTGGTGAAAAGACGCCACATCGGTCAACACACCACCTGCACCACCAGTCACACCATTCCCACCACGGTAAAAATTAGTGAGTTACATAGTTACTTCATTTATACAATACGCAGTGATAGACAATAAGCTTCTGCACAAACATATAAAACGTGTTGTATAGTTACAGCTTAAATACACATACTTACTTCAGTTATCTGCATAACTCAAACACTAAATAATCACAACAATAAATATTCTACACTGTATATATTCATTCATTTATTATAACATTTATTTACTACCAACGAGTGTTACCATTTATACCTACATAAAATACGTGTTGCATACATACAGCTATACATTATTACATCTACAAAGTGATAAAGAAAATATACCATCACAGTTACTCAGTGAGCGATTAAAATAACTGTATTAAACATTTATTAATTAAAGCTACCTAGTGGAAACATATAAATTAAGTTACAAGGTAAACTAGAGAAAAAAAAATGGCCAACACAAATGACGTTAGCAAGAATGAACATCTTCAACACAATCGTGAAGACAATGATTTCCACACAGTGCTGACACACATATTACCCACGATAGGTACAAGTGAACAACAAGTCAGTGTATATAGTTAATACTGTATATAGTGTATATATTTTTTATATAAAATAACAAAATATGGGACTATATAATATCATTTTCAATAATATCTGTGCAATATAAACTAAACTTTAAAAAAGTATCCCAAGGAAATTAGCCAGTAATTATGCAACCATGAACAACATAGAAAAAGCGTACACAAGCGAAGTAAAACAAACTATGGAAAATCAATACATGCAAAAAAAAAAAAAAAAGAAAGAAAGAAAGAAAAAGAAATAGAGTAAGATCACATAACAAACAAATGAAAATAAGTATAAGTGTTACTACAAATGCCAAAATACCACATAAACTACAAACAAAAAAAAGCAAAAGGTTGTCTCCACAAGCTAGTGGCATGGCACATCATATCATCAACCGCAGTATATGTCAGGACTGCAATTATTACAATTATGTAACAATTATGTAACTCCATATTATAATTATGTAACGACAAACGATTGCATTATGTTACACTTGCTACAATTATGTAACTACATACAATATGTACCATTTATGTAACAGTTGCATTAACAAGATGTAACTTTTATGTAACTTTAACTACAATTATGTAACTACAAACGATATGTAACAATTATGTAACGACAAACGATTGCATTATGTTACACTTGCTACAATTATGTAACTACAAACGATATGTAACAATTATGTAACGACAAACGATTGCATTATGTTACACTTGCTACAATTATGTAACTACAAACAATATGTACCATTTATGTAACAGTTGCATTAACAAGATGTAACTTTTATGTAACTTTAACTACAATTATGTAACTACAAACAATATGTACCATTTATGTAACAGTTGCATTAACAAGATGTAACTTTTATGTAACTTTAACTACAATTATAAGGCCAAGACACTTACGTAATAGTTGCATTAACAAAATGTAACTACAATTATAAGGCCAACACAATTATGCATTTCACTGCAATAACCCAAGTACATACTGTATTACAGTTAAATAATTTACTTTAATGCATTTATTCAAATGTGTATACAACTTGTTTAAAATGTAATATTACTAAATAATCACTACTTACTATAAATATTATATGTATACAATATTCATACAATTATGTTACTTTTACAATATTATGTATTTCACTTAATTAGCTTATAAGTTCATTATAATGTGTATATAATATGTATTAATTGTTAGGACTATTAACTGTCGATGGTACACCATTTTCGCGCGGCCGAGCAATATGTTAGGACTCCATATTATAATTACAAATCATAATAGATAGATAGATAAATAGATAGACAGAGAGACAGATAGAAGCAGGGAGTCAGATGATGAGAAGGTATTGTGTCTGCGAGAATCGAGCAATGCTAAACATGCTTACACACTCTTAACTCAAGGAATGCTTTATAGGCACACGACAGCGCCTAGTGACCATACACACACACACACACACATACTCACACACAGGCTTCTAGAACTTTCCACTCACAAGGAACACACGTGACACAACCCCTGCTACACCAGAATTTAGGAAAGACAGCTCAGAAGGAGACAGGCCATAGAAGAGGCAGGTAGTGGGGAGAAGGGCTTAGCAACATGGGCAAGAGAGAGAGAGAGAGAGAGAGCGAGACAGGAGATAGCTAGCGGGACTCTATACTTCGTTCTGTGTGAGAGACTTGTTAATATTTCCAAGACAAATAAAAATAGTCCCATACTATTCTTTACCTCTCCTGTCACTACATGACAAATGGGAAAGAAGATCATCTACTTACAAGATACTCAAATATAACAACCGCTCGCCCACAAGTCTAATATATAGAAAACTCCACTACAAGTAATTACAAAGAATTTTATGACACTTTGAGCTGGGAGCAGGGCAGTGAAATGGCTGGGGACAGGGCGACATGGAGGCGATTTGTTTGTGGCCACCCTTCACGGGATTAAGGCGTCTGGCAATAGATAGATAGATAGACAGATAATAAGAAGTAATTATAGTAAGCAGCACTGAATTAAAGGAATTATTTCCTGTCTGACCTGTGACCTCATCTCTTTAACATGATAACATTTGATTATTTTTATGCAACTTACAAAAAAAAGTTAGAAAAAGAGAATGGATTAAATACAAACTCCATTAACCACTTCAGTCCCATGACATGTATTCCAGTTTACTCTTGCTCTCTCTACCCCGCACTTCCGTCAGTTAAAACTCCCTAACACCTCTTCCTTAGCGATTTATTTTTAGGTGGGGTGGGTTAATATCCTTTTGAACCCTTTGTATGTAAAATGAGGCAATAGTAGAAGGATTTACCTAAAACACAGGAGGACGGTAAGGTGCAATAACTAGAATAAATCACTTAGGAAAAGGTGTTAGGGAGCTTCCATACCTGACGAAAATATGAACCATTTTTTGTAGCTACATTTTTCGAACTGGAGGGGGGTTGACATTGCCTTCATTGCCTCTTCAGTACGAGGACCTTTAGTATAAATAAAAGCGTCTGGAGATAGTCCCTAGTCCTTCGTGTGTACCTTATTCACGCACACATAGTCAAACGCACATGTATACATAAGGTTTGCCACACGTACGTCCGTGTTCTTCATTGGCGCACACAGGATACACTTACACACACCTTCACACATGAACAAGTCTCTCTCTCTCTCTCTCTCTCTCTCTCTCTCTCTCTCACACACACACACACACACACACAAGCCACCGGACTCAGGGGGTTTTAAGTCCTTTACCATGAGAAGTCTCCTGGACTGAGTAAAATCGTCTGGCAGAGGTGAAATTTAATAAACACCTTTTCTTAAGCGATTTATTTTATTACACCTAACTGTCCTATTCTGTACTATGTGATTCCTTCCAGTAGCTCCATATTCTGCATAAGCAACGTACAGAAGGATATTAACCAGCCATAGCCCAAAATAAATCGCTAAGGGGAAGATGTTAGGGAGCTTCTTCAACCGACAAGAATACGAGTCATTACTACAGAAGGCTTAATATAAAAAAAATGTAGACCAATTGTTTTATTTTTTTCTTTACTGAATGAGACACCTAACGCTACTTAAACTAACCTAACCTAAAATATCCACACCTAACCCAGCACCTTCCTAACCTAGCCTAACCTTCCTAACTCTCTTGATGTCTTTTTAACTTACCTACCTAACTTACTGTCTCTAACCTTACCACTTTTTTATGCCATTATTCACTTTACTTTGGCCTATAATTTCCATCTCCCCATTTTGCATTCTCAGTTACAGCAGTATTTTAACAGTAGAATATGATGCTAGTCACGAAGAAGAGCTATGGAAGTGATATGATGTAATACTGTCTTTTTCTGACAGTGAGCTATGTGAAGTAAGCTGCATAAGGACGAAAATCTGGGCCAAGTTAAAGTGAATGGAATACAGCTTGCTCACCTTCCTAACTTCACAGTGTTCCTAACCTCATGACTTACCTTACTTATCTAACCTCCTATGACCTTACTAACCTCAGGGCGAAAGAGCGGCAGATGTCAAAAATTCTTGTTTGTATAATTATACAATATGTCTTAGATGTTTGAAACTAGATAAGAGGAAGAGATGACGAGCAAGGAGAGAGAGAGACAGAGACAGAGAGAGAGAGAGAGAGAGAGAGAGAGAGAGAGAGAGAGAGAGAAGGGTGTGAAGATAAGAGAGAGAGAGAGGGAGGAAGGATGTGTGGGCAGGATGAATGAGAAAGTAGGGTCACTGATAACGAGAGAGAGATAGCAAGATGGAAGAGGCGGAATTAATGGAGAGAGAGAGAGAGAGAGAGAGAGAGAGAGAGAGAGAGAGAGAGAGAGAGAGAGAGAGAGAGAGAGAGAGGGAGGAAGGATGTGTGGGCAGGATGAATGAGAAAGAAGGGTCACTGATAACGAGAGAGAGATAGCAAGATGGAAGAGGCGGAATTAATGGAGAGAGAGAGAGGGGGGGGGGGCGTGAGAGAGCCCTGAATGTGAAAAAATCAGCCAAGAGGGGAACGAGGAGTACCGAGAGTGGTGAGAGCAGAGGACGAAATTTTTTACTCCCTCTGGATCCAAGGACTCATTTCCAGCTTAATAAAATCGTCTGACATAAGCTGGGATGGATTACTAGAGCTGTTCCCGCCATGACAAGGTTAATGGTACCAGAATTAACTCTCATCTTCTATGACTCACTCAGGTAAATAAAATCGACTGGTGAGAACTGGAACAACAACGAGATGTAACCTTGAGAGTGTAAAGCCTCCACTACGATTCCCTAATTTCCATTTTATTCTAACTTTCTCCTGATTTATTTTATGCAGCTTCGGGGAGGCTCAGTGTAAACTCCAATTAACCTGCAACTTCAAACAGTCTCGTCGAAGTAGAATTTAATCATTTAGAAATAGTAGTGCGAGTAAATACATTAAGGTAGAGGGGCTACGTAGGGTAAATAGAGTGAGATATACAGTACTACTATACTCTTTTTACTATAATTTGGCCTAAAAATTTCCATATCTCCATCGTGAATGCATAGTAACAATAGATGAACACTGGAATCTGGTGATAGTCACAAAGAAGTGCCATGGAAACGATGCACAGCGGCAGTATTGTCTTTTTCTGTCACTGAGCGTCGTGAGACAAGCTGCAAAATGACGAATATCTGGGCCAGGTTAAAGTGAAAGGGGTATACCTAAATGTTTTCAATAGGATGGCATTTTTTTTTTTTTTCTTATCTACATAGTGAAGGTACTAGTAACAATGTCCATTTACCCCTTCAGTACCATTACCTCTATTCCAGCGCGGGCTGTCTTGTTCTCTCTCTCTCTCTCTCTCTCTCTCTCTCTCTCTCTCTCTCTCTCTCTCTCTCTCTCTCTCTCTCTCTCTCTCTGGTTGTGTAAACAGTGTGAATAGTGTAACTCAAGCATTTCTCTTCCGATCTCAACCGCACATAATGGAAGGGTTGAGGATCAGTCAAGGATAAAGTAATTCCAGTTTGAGAACACTCTGCCAAAGGTTAAAACTACAGGACAAGGTTACCTCAGTTCTGATCCGATCTGAACGCAACTTGGAGAAGGGTTGAGGGTGAGGAAGGGAATTTGTCAGTACAGCTAGAGAACAATCGGTCAAAGGTCAAGGTCACAGGGGAAAGTCAGTGGTGGTATTCAGGTCAGTAACGTACTCTCGTCATAATAATTTTGGTGTTACAGTCTATCACCATCAGACCTGCATTTTTCTTTAAGTGTTCTTTCATGTTTTAATGTGTTCTTGCTGCCGCCAAACGCTTTAAATCTGCTTTGGGGAGTGCTCTCGCGATGGAGGGATTAAGTTTGGGAAGTAATGTTAGAGTAATATCTCTTGGGATAGAAAGATGAAAGATACGAAGGTTTTAAAGACAGGAGCATCGACAATGCTGCTTATTAAAAGTAAACTGTAAATATTGCAGTGGATAATCCAGGGCAATCATGGTTGAGATTAAGGAAAGCTTGAGAACATAGTAATATATATCTTTAAGATGGCATATTGGGAAATATGATCATAAGATCATCCCAGTTATATTAATGTTTATAAGTAAAGAGAAATATTACCAGAAGATGATAAAGGGCAAAATTGCTATGGGACCTGCGACGAGGCTTTATGTCTCAATAGGCTTAAATTATGAAGTTTTACTAAAGATGTCACTAGATGGCGCCTCCTCAGGTGTCAGCTGATGGCAGATTTGGATTCGCCATGACAAATTACGTACTATGGTACCACCTTTATGTCTCCAAAGCCTCCTTTTAACAAATCCGCCAGAAGCAGAAGAAGAAGAAGAAGAACGCTGGCCACTCATTGACCTGCTGGCTATCGCTGCAGGTAAAAAGACTTAATAATGATATATGTACACGAAAAGAATGAAAATAAGAATTATCCGTCATAATAAATTTCTAGTGATACATACGAAGACGCTGCCCCAAACGACCACAAAGATGTGGTGAGAATGTAGGACGTGCTCAACATCCCAGGACCCGCCACTTCCTTTATACAAAACCCGCGGAAGCCGAGCAGAGTAGTTTTCTTGGAGCTCTAAGGGAATTATAAATCTGACGGGGATAGCGAACGTGGTCTTATGCCAGCCAGTGCCAACAAACTCTCATTTTTACTTCTCTTCCTCCATGAACGACGATTCTGCCTCGTCTGTGACACTGACAACCTCATCAGCGGCACAGATGCGAGTATACTAGAGAAACTCTTCTCCTGTCACTTTAACTTGACTCAGATTGATGTCCTTATGCAGCTTATTTCTCGTAGCTCAATGGCAGAAAATGATAATACTACGGTTGTACAACCGTGTCATGGCACTTCTTGGTGAATGGCATTCGAGATGCAGATATGGCAATTTTAAGTCAAATTAGAGATTATAGTGCACTCTACCCTCCAGCTTTTCCTTGTCCGGCATAGAAACAGCATCTTGTAACCCAAGGTATCCATTTAACAGGCTTCACTCACAGCAGCCCAGGAACGTCTGACTCTTGCAGTGGAAACTCATCTCCATGTAATACGCTGCATCTCAGAGGCTGGCTTATCTATTACCCACATCAGGTCGTCTGCTGGACACTTAAATCGTTCACGAGTTCAAACTCAGCTTCAAGTCTACCCTCACCCTGTTTCTCACCGATCACCTTCAGCCTCCCTGTAGTAGTCTGATGCATCAAATGGGTCATTTGTGCCGTGTCCAGCTGCCTCCAGTGCCGACGACCCAACATGAAGTCCTGACGTGCCCCACATAAGCAGTCTTCTTGGACATCTGTCGCACACTGTACACTCACACCCCCTTACTTAGTGACTCACCATACTTCCACTGCACCAGGATCCTCGAAACTCCAGCGTCACATACACCACTTACCCGTTTCCAAACATACATTGCATATGTATAACACTGTTGTCTTCATTGCTTTTTACAGTAGATACTGATTACCGCTACAGAAGCTTCTCGACCTCTGTGCTTCACCAGAGCTTCCAAAAGCAGCAAACAAACACCTAATTTAACATTTGGTCTGAACACCCAGGAAGCACAGGTAGCTGCAACACCTGACCCTTCTCATAACATCCCTTTCCATGAGACTTGACCAACCACGCTGCCCCTCCATTACAGCCTCCCTCCCAAACACTATCAGATCTGCTCTCCATTCACCCCATTACATTGCAACCATGGCAACACACACACACACACACACACACACACACACACACACACACACACACACACACACACACACACACACACACACACACACACACACACACACACACACACACACACACACACACACACACACACACACACACACACACACACACACACTCGCTGGCTCAGTGGTAGCGTTCTCGTTTGCCATCTGGTAGACGGGAGTTCGAGGCTCGCTCAGGTTGCGAAAAGTTTCACTGACGAAGTGGGTGGTTACTGTCCCCCTTGAGCAAGGGGACGGGTGTGTGCGTGTGTGAAGGTCACAGCCTTGCCCTTAGATCGGACTATATGAGCTCTCAGCTCCCTTCCGGGAGGGTAAAAGCTGACGATCACGACCATCCAGTGATCCTGACCGACCCGGTGAATTACACACACACACACACACACACACACACACACACATCCCTCCCTGCCACCAAACCACCTCTGCATGAATTATACCCAGATTCTGAAATATTAATTGCGCACACAGAGTATATCCATAATATGTATTCCTCTTCCACGTGAACACTTCACTGCATCGTCAAATCACATCATCATTAAATATACACATCACTGAAGCAGAGAAATATCGCTTATGCGGGTTGGCAAAATTGTGGAACTGGGTAAATGATGATGATGATGATGATGATGATAATAATAATAATAATAATAATGCAGAAACATTATGACAAGCGTGGGAAGGAGGTGGAAGGAAACACAGATGAAGCAGAGTTGAGTTTTATTCTCGACTAGTTAATGATAATGATTATAAAACTGACGACGGTAATGATGATGATTGATGATGAAAATGATGACGATGAAGATGATAATTATAATACTAATAATAAAAATAATAATAGTAATAATAATAATAACTAGAACACCGTAAATTGTCCAAGGACAATTTTGATATAGAAAAACTTCCCACAGCCATTGCCTACCGTAAGCCGAGCTATAAAGTGACCCGGAGGTCAAGGTCACTGATCTTGTGCATGTCACATTTGGTCATCACTGTCTATAAGTCCACCAAGCTTGGTGGTTCTAGCTTTAATCCTTCCTGGAAAATAAGGTTACTTCCAGAATATCCCGAAAAGTCCCAATTTTTTTTACCCCAGGCGAGGTCAAGGTCACTGGTATTGTGCTTGTCACCTTACATCATCACAGTTTTTAAGGCCACCGAGATTGGTGGCTCTAGCACTAATCCTTCATGGAAAACTACATGACATCAGCAATATCCGGAAAAGTCCCAATTTTTTACCCCACACAATCTCAAAGAATAATCAAGCTATTGGAACCAAACTCCCTTCCTGCGTGAGTCCACCATAAGGCTATTTTGTAGTAAAATTTCAGCTTCCTGCTTAAGTGGTTGTTGAGACAGCGTGGCTGACTCTCTTTTCTGTGCTTCGGGTAATGTCCAGAGATCTGGTACACGGATTGCCGACATATTTGGCCAAAAGAAGCGGTCAACTTCCCGACTAAGTTGACCAAGTTTGAAGGTTCTTGTCCAAATAGCCTTTGTAATGTAGCAGTAATAATAATAATAATAATAATGATGATGATAATAATAATAATAATAATAATAATAATAATAATAATGATAATAATAATAATAATAATAATAATAATAATGATAATAATAATAATAATAATAATAATAATAGTAATGATGATGATGATGATAATGACAAAAACAAGAAAACTTCCCACGAGGATGTGGGAAGTTTTAATAACAATAATAATAATAATAATAATAATAATAATAGCAGTAAGAAGAAGAAGAACACTATATAATAATAAATAAAACTTGTCTCCCTAAAAGCCTAATATCGGCGTGGTCAGATTAGCGAGAGAGGCAGGAAGGAATATCAAACTGCAAAAACTTTCTTGTTGATGTTGCGGCTTAAAAATTTCCACAGCCATCTTAGCTTGGAGACTGGGTGGTGGGGATTGGGTGGTGGGGATTGACTGTGGTGGGGATTGGGTGGTGGGAATTGATTGGGGTAATGGGTATTGGTTGGGGTAGTGGGTATTGACTGTGGTGAGGAATGATTGTGGTGGGTATTCATTGTGGTGGGGATTGTGATGGTGGGTATTCATTGTGGTGGTTGGTATTGATTGTGTTGGTGGGCATTAACTGGGGTGGCGGAGATGAAGGAAACAAAACAGACTTAACGAGCCATGATTTTTACTATAAATGCCCTATTAATTTTCCTCGCCTTAGCAGAGACCACTCTAACGAAAAAATAAATAAATGAATAAATAAACAGATCAATAAAACATTCAAATAAATAAAACAAAGCTGAATTAATTAGCTCACCACTGAAAATTCACTGTGCAGTATTTTGTGTTGTGGGAAGGGCTCAGTCGGCTGGTGTGGGTATACTGAGTTATTTGAAGTAAGATATGAATAAATGATGCAGGATAGATACTGAAAACACTGAGTCATCCACGCAAGACACGAGAAAAGTGGAGTTATATATGAACCACCCTAGGTATATTTTCCTTTGCGTTTTTCGCCTTTATTGAGAACTTTATTTTGCTTCCTAATAATACCAGATGATTTTATTCAGCTCTTGGACTTTAGCCAAAGCAATGAAGACTAGAGCCTGTATTCCCGTGGGGTAAGGAGACTCCCTAACACCTCTTCCTCAGCGATTTATTTCTGGATACGGCTGGTTAATATCGTTTTGTGCCTTATTTCTACAGGGTATGGAGATATTGGAAGGCATTAAACAACACAGAAGAGAACAGTATGGTGTAATAAGAATAATAAAACATAGTGAAAGGGAGTGGAGTTGTACAGTGAAGGGGAGTGGGGGTGTACAGTGAAGGGGAGTGGGGTTGTACAGTGAAGATGAGTGGTGATGTACAGTACAGTGAAGGGGAGTAGGATGTACAGTGAAGGGAATGGGGATGTACAGTGAAGGGGAGTGGGTTGTACAGTGAAGGGGAATGATTACGTACAGTGAAGAGGAGTGGGGATGTACAGTCGGCCTAAGAAGTGAAGCGGAGTATCCAGAAGTTTTCGGTCAGCGATAGTGCACATACTCTTGCTTATATCTCTACGAGGTGAAACCTAATACGTAAAATTGTTACAAAAACAATAAATCAATGCTAAAGTACCTGTATATTTCAAAACTGTAGGAAGCAGTTCGTTAGTTACGATAATAGGAAATCCTAAACGGAACTAATTGAAATTTCACAACTATCGCTCAGGGACAGTCAGGAATAATTTGTGGAGTTCAGGTCTAGTATGGTAACACGCAATAATTTTTTAGTAGCGCAAGATAAAACAAAAGGGAGCTTCAATAAACAATTAAAATTAATAATTATTATTTATAAAATAATTTCCGTTACAATACTAGGGAATAATTTAAAGTCATTTATTTCCGTTTCCAATGTCTTCATGGACGACGACAGAAAGCGGGAAGGCGGCGCAAGCCAGTAAGCTATTTTAAATGTTTCGATCAACACGCACGAAAGGAGATAACATTTACTCAAAGATATGAAGTTACTACACTGCCTTTGGCCAGTTTTCCATCAAGAAAAATCTCTGGATTATTTAATTTATGCCAGAGGGCTATCGGTGAAAGAAGTATAAAAAAAAAGATCCGAAATTTCCCTTGAGTCGGAGCTCCTTGGAGAACGCTGACTTCCGTCACAGTCTGGTATCC
>NC_136999.1:51181264-51186264 GCF_032717465.1 Coenobita brevimanus | reverse complement strand
ATAATAATAACAATAACAATAACAATAGTAATATAACTCTCCTAAACTGCATATGACAGTCAGGTATCAACAAAAATACCACCAACACATTATTTTGGTGAGGACATCTAACTCTGCCTGAATATAATTCTCCTTTACCCTCAAAAATAAAAATATATGCGTTACTTCCTTAGAGTTTTCTGTGGCTATTCCCGGGTCTAATTTGCTTTCGTATGAGGGTGGATTTACGGCCCCTTGGGAACATTGGCGGTGAGAGAGAGAGAGAGAGAGACAGACAGACAGACAGAGAGACAGGGAGAGAGACAGACACAAAGACAGAGACAGACAGACAGACAGACAGATGGACAAACAGATTTATTTTTATGCAAAGAAGATACCAAAGGCAGGAAGTCGGCAAAGTTAATCAGTTCAAGAAAAAAAAAAAAATCAAGATTCGTTCATTTTGCGATGCCTAAACACACTGCGTCTGCAATACTGGAGGTCATAGGCAAAGGGAAATGCAGACTGGGAAAGACAGATCCCGACCTATTGCATACAGATATGACTGAGAGTAAAGATTAAGTCTTGCATCAAAGAGTTCGATAGAAAAAGGGTGAGGGTGTGCTGCTTAACGGTTGCTACGTGCCCGCCGTAATGAAGAAGGGAAGCAGACAAGTTGGAAGAGTAGTGACCACTGAAGTTGCTACAGAAATGAGATGTAGATGCATCAGTGCGGCAAAGAGAGAGCCTTCACACCTTCGCCAAGGTGACGAATTCTGTACGTCATTTCTAGGCAATAGGGGCATACAAGGACGTGCTTAGGACGTCAACAGCCAATGCTTTACTGTGGGCATAGCAGAGGGCTGTGCTAAAGCCTCCTGGCTCCTCCCACTACTACTCGGTTATGGTACTGGTGGGAAGATAACCTTGTGGCGAAGTGGTTAAGGGGTTAACTCGTGGCGAAGGGAGAGTCAATAAAAGAAGGGGAGTTGATGACACGAAGAGCCTTTGACTTCACCCTATTTAGAGGAGCTGTGTGTGGGTACCCCTCCTACCCACGCATAAACGCATGAGAACCGTTCTCCACACAGGGGCGAATAAAACCCCTGATGTAGTGTTGCTCTCGGGTGTCTGCCCTTTCCTCTCCATCCTTCTTTCCTTCCATTCTCTTCTGTCTTTCTTTCCTTCATTCTTTCCTTGTCCTTCTGCCTACGGGTGACTTTACACTCCCTCTTCTGTCTTTCTTTCCTTCATTCTTTCCACTTCCTTCAGCCTGTGGGTGACTCTACACTGAGTGACAAGCCAAATGGTTTCCTGTGCACCGGAAACCATTTACTAAGCTGGGTGGTAACCATATAACCAAATTTTGGCGCCTGGTGGTTAGTGGGTAATTATTGTGCTCCAATCGGATTGAGCCGGTGAAGGTTTATATCCAAGGGATTGTTGGGGTTGATTGCTCATGTAATGCCACTCAGGAATGAGTGAGGCTGGTCACTCTCATCTTAAATGTCAGGACCAACTGCCTAGCCCCGGGCCCCTACGCTCCTCATGGGGCAATGTAGGATTGGATAATGGATGGATGGATGACAAACTCAACAGCTGTGTAGAGATAAATTGGCGCGAAGTCGACTTTGCACATGTAGTCTCCTGGAAGCAGATTTTACAAGGGAGATAATATGCTCTTTCAATGATAGGTCCCGAGAGAATGAAACTCCCATTGATACTGACAGAAGATGAAAGATTAAACTGTGTATTGATGAATATTAAAGGACACTCCTGCGTCAGATATTAGCGGGTCGAAAGATTTAGAATTTGAGTTTCTGATGCATTAAAAACAACAAGATTTCTTTTACACCAGTCAGAAGTATGAGCCAAGTTAAAAATTAGGAATGCCATAGCCTCATCCTGTGACTGTTGACACAACTAATGTGATGGGCGTTGTGAGAAGTGGATGGAGAGGGGAAGGGTGGAGTCATCAGCGTATGAGTGGATAGGGTTAGATGTGCAGTTCAGATCACTGATGAAAAGAGGGAAGAGAGTTGGTGATAGAACAGAACCTGAGGAACACCACTATTGATAACTCGAGAGGCAGGGCACTAGTCGTCAACAGAGATACCCATAAAACGACCAGAAAAGAAGCTAAAGATTAAGACCGATAAAAAGAATGGAAACCATAAGAGTTAATTAGGAAATTAAGGATTTATGCCAGACCAGGTCGTAAGCCTTTTGAGACGTCAAGTGCAATGACAAAGCTTTCTGCAAAGTCCCGAAAGGAGGATGACAAAGAATCAGAAAGAGTTTAACTGGAATTCCGGACTCCAAAACTGAGACAGGCAGCTAAGTCGCCCATGAACGCTGGCGGAGATAGAAAATGATGAATCCCATCTGGTAGGTAATATAGGGAGAATAATGATGGTTTGGGAATGCTGGAATATTATGGGTTGAGGATGAGTTACTGGCGAGTGGGAGAGACTGGAGGATGATATAGTGCGAAGGATATGAGAGAGAGAGAGAGAGAGAGAGAGGAATACACAGCAATTAACCCTTCATACGAGGGGTGTCCTAATGTGACTGAAATCGCTTGGTGTTGGCAAGAGTATTGGTAATGTAAGGGTTATTGGAACTTAATTCTGACTTCATTATCTGAATCTCAACCCTTCTAAACTGATTCGGATCGGAGTAAAGCCTTTTGAGTTAACCTTGCCCTGTGCCCCTGACCTTTGACCTGGTACTCTCAGTCAAGGTGGAATTAGGCAAAACGTCCAATAAATTCTGGGTCCTGTCACTGCCTAAAGGGAATCTCTTCATCCTTGCCTGGTCCTTAACATTTCCACCAAGTTTGGTCGAAATCGGATCAGAACTGAGTTACACTGTTTACACACACACACACACACACACACACACACACACACACACACACACACATACACACACACCGCTCGCTGGTGCAGTGGTAACGTTCTCGCTTGCCAACTGGTGGACGTGAGTTCGCGCCTCGCTCAGGTTGCGAAAAGTTTCACTGACGAAGTGGGTGGTTACTGTCCCCCTGGAGCAAGGGGACGGGTGTGTGCGTGTGTGAAGGTCACAGCCTTGCCCTTAGATCGGACTATATGAGCTCTCAGCTCCCTTCCGGGAGGGTAAAAGCTGACGATCACGACCATCAAGTGATCCTGACCGACCCGGTGAATTACACACACACACACAACAATATACCCCCACTCAACGGAGCGCTGATATAAATAAAAGGCATGTCATTTAACATTATATTACTGTACATTATAATTCATTCACATTTTTCATCTAGGTTAATTCAGAGAAAATGTATGGCAGTAGATATAGATCTTTAAGAGCTGAATGGAACAGGCCTATATGAGCTGCACAAAAACATACGTATTGTCAAGAGAAGAATGATATGTTACTTCCGCTGTGCTCTGCGTTCCCTGATACCAGATGGGAACTTTGGAAATGCTTCACCGTGTGTCATATTTCAAGAGCCATGTCGTATTATTTATCAGAACACTCGTTAAGGCAAAGAAAAATTATGTTCGTCTGAATTTTATATTTGAGTTACCAGACAAACGGAAACCTTGGGAGAAATATCACTCAGGCCACTGTCATGAGAGAGAGAGAGAGAGAGAGAGAGAGAGAGAGAGAGAGAGAGAGAGAGAGAGAGAGAGAGAGAGAGAGAGAGAGAGAGAGAGAGAGAGAGAGAGAGAGAGAGAGAGTTGTGCGTTAGGACTGCTTTATTTTTCATCTGTGTAGGCCTATGGAACACAATGGGACACTGGAGTAGACACGGCTCATTGGAGTGGACAGCAGTAAAGAGATAATGTAAGGAAATAAATTGATAAAAAGAAATGGAAATAACTGACCACCTAGCATGATAAAGAAACAGTTATATAGAACAATACTAAGTTATGTATCACTCACATGCTCCTATAACCCACTCTCATCTAAATAAAATCCCATGGCGTTAGAATACATTATTAGTAAATCCCAATGATAGGAGGATTAACGTAGACAGTATTAACACTCTCATGCTCTATTGCTCACTCTCAGTTGAAGAAACCTGTCTGCCGTTTGCTGGAAGGGAATGCTAGAGTTCTTCATACCGTGAGGGGGTTTTAAGGTAAAGATAATTAAGGTACTAATAACGAAATAAGTGAACAAATAATGATGTGTTAGATCCTGCCTCACCATGACAAAACTAAAGGATAATTGGGCGGGAAAAAATATTCTTCGATTGTTGTTCTGGCTCCAGCCTCACCGGGACGTGAACTCAGTGGACTGCAGGCTGAAGTTACCCCAGTCCTGCAGTCCATCATCACCCTCTCAGGAGATAGGGAAGGAGCTAAGGGAAGTTTATATAACCGGGAAGTGGAGTTGCCCTGTTATATCAGTGCCACAGCATGAAGGCGACCCACTCCATCACCATTCTGGGTTTAGACTATCCATATTGACTATCTCCTCACTACGCCTCCTCCACCTGAATAAAAAATCGTTTGGAGGTAGCAAGGGAAAAATCAACAGGTGTTATCGTGCTGAAGGAGTTACGGTGACATGGTAAACAAATCGTCTTGTAACTGAAGAACTGAGGACGTGGACAATTTTTTTTTTTTTTTTTTTTTTTTTAGGGGTAATAATATTTGGATATGGAAAATAAGTTCATAATTACATGTTTTTCTCTCTCTCTCTCTCTCTCTCTCTCTCTCCCTCTCTCTCTCTCTCTCCCTCTCTCTCTCTCTCCTTCTTCTTCTTCTTCTTCTTCACACCCAAACTTATTCCTATTTCTTTCTCTCTACTTTCCTCAGTCTTCACCCGCTCCCTTCCCTCCCCCTCCCTTCCTTCCCTCTCCCTCCCTTCCTTCCCTCTCCCTCCCTTCCTTCCCTCTCCCTCCCTTCCTTCCCTCTCCCTCCCTTCCTTCCCTCTCCCTCCCTTCCTTCCCTCCCCCTCCCTTCCTTCCCTCCCTTCTCACTTTCCCTTCTCATTCATTCATCTCTTCCAATACCTCACTTCCTCAC